>NC_039290.1:8375523-8548023 GCF_003368295.1 Carassius auratus
GCCATTGAAAAGTCTCACACTGAACACCAATTGAATTGGTACAACAGTCACTACATTTTCAGTAAATAAATAAGTAAATAAGAACACTGATCAATGAAGACTTACCCGGATTTGCAGTCGCAGTGAGCAGTGATTATTTCGCCGTTCTCTTTGGCGATCACCCACGGGAGATGCGAATCATGCTGTGACTCTGCTTGGCCAGGTCTAACCTCTACTTTTAGCACGATCACTGCTTTCTGCTTGGCAGAAAAGACTGGCCCAACTTTTCGAGAAACAAAATAATCATAGGCCTTCAGACTTTTGAAAGCCTTTAATCTTTCATGAGTGAAGGGTCCAGGGGTTTCTATTAAATAAGAATAAATGTCTCCCCAGCAGATTCGTGGCCAAGACACGGACGAGTCGGACCAACGTTTTTTGTCATCCCAGATCTCATATGGGCTTTGAATAGCTTCGATTTTGTCACCCAATACAAATTTTGAGCTTCTCTCCATACCTCCTCCGGTCTTCAGTTGTTAAAGTGCTTATATATTGAGGATTTTGCCCGCTAAAGGCCCGTTCACACCAAGCACGATAACTATAAAGATAACGATAAAGATATAGTTCTAAAAATCGTTCTCAATATTAAAGAATAGCAGAGTCCACACCATAACTATAACGATAAAGAAACGATATCGTTGGAATCACTTTCAGAACGATTTTTCCCCCTGATGAACGATAAAACATTGCCAACCAATCAGAATCAATCCTGCTGTAATGAGCTCGAGAATTTAAAGCAGCAGACGTGCCGCGTCCGCTTAAAATACACAGACAATATCGTTCGCTGGTGTGGATGCTAATATCGTTATCTTTATAGTTATCTTTATAGTTATCGTGCTTGGTGTGAACGGGCCTTAACTCACTTGAAAGTGCTCGTTGCATCTTTACAGCCCGCCATACTGTTTGTTTTGTTGCCACACAACCACTCGCGTATGCGTACAAAGATGTCATCAAAGATCCTCCTATTGGGCTGTAGTAATTTGGAGATATGGCTAGGTAAATCTGGGTATCATCAGCATAGCTGTGATAGGCAATTTGGTTCTTTCTCATTATTTGACTTAGTGGAGGCATATACAGGCTAAACAAGAGCGGTGCAAGAATTGACCCTTGTGGCACTCCACATGTCATGGACGTCCACTTAGACTTATGCTCTAATAGACTCACATAATAGCCTCTCCCTTCTAAGTATGACCTGAACCATTTGAGTACCATCCCAGAAAGCCCAACCCAGTTTTCCAGTCTCTGTAGAAGTATGTTATGATCGATAGTACTAGGGTTATTATTACTAGGCTTATTATACATGTGCATTGAAGTTTTAAAATGTATCTAATTTCTAATTCTACTTGTATTGAATTAAATGTTTTGGATACCAGCATTAAATTATTGTTTTTATTATTATTTAAGTGACACAAAGTTGGCACTGTGCATGTAAAATGCCCCAAGTAGGCTAACAGGTTTTATTTATGGGAGAAAAAAGGTCTGTCTACTGGCGCCAAGTAAGCCTATCTTTGCATAACTCTTTTTCATTTCTTACAATAACGAATGAAAATCGTTAGGTTAGATACATTTGAGTAGGCTTGTTTTGTTAAAATCCATAGCTGTAATGCTTCGGTAATGCTCCACACAGCTGTAATGCTCCACACAGCTCACGCTGAAAAGCGACGCAGTGCCTTACTCGGAGACTGGCCCATTCTCTCTTGCACGGCTGCTTCGCTAGCATCATCGGATGCCTATCAGAATCCGGGAGTTAAGACCGCAGTTTGAGCCAGTGGCTTGAATTGATATGGCTCAGGCCCTGGCCCTGTGTCCTCAGACACCTCAACATCCTCCACTTCAGGTGAAGGTGGGGGAGAAAAGTCCTCTACTTCAAATGAACGCTCTGTTGCAAAACTACTTGTGTCACTAGAGTCACTCTCCATTTTAGCGACTCAGCAGCTGTCAATTAATCTGTCACTGAGGGTCTCAGGTTCACGCCCCACCGGCTCAGCCCTGCCCTTTGGTTTGTCCCCTCTATCTCCACTGTGCTCTGCCCACTTTTCAGCATTTTTCAAATATTGCCAGTGGGTGGAGTCAGGCTCTGACCAGGGGTTTAGTTACCCCTTAAAGCCTTATCTCTTGTCAAAAGGCTCGACACGACCGCAGACTTTGATGAACACTGCTGGCAGCAGCGACGTCTGTGTCTGTATCATTCTTATCAATGAGTGCATAACCTCGTATCTCCCCGCTCCCAAGTCATAAAAATCTCGTATCTCAGATTAAACATGATTTTGTCCCACCCTCTTTGTTTTTTGATGATGGAAGCATAAAGAAGACAACAGCAGCTGCCAAGTGTAAAGAACCATCAGCATATATCATTGATGGCATGGATCTTCTTCAAATGCTCAATGATTCAGCCTTTCAAACGTACAATGACCTGGGTGAGTGTGTCTGGAAAAAGATCGCAACTTTAATGGGAAAGGAAGGTAACAGCTGTGTCGTTATAGTTTTTGATAGATATGACCACCAACACTCAATCAAAGATCTTGAAAGACAAAGAAGAGGCACCAAGATGGGCATCCTAGCACCAACCTGGATGAGCTGAGGTGTCAGCAGCAAATCTACCCCAACAGAAGATGGCTTCCAGCAACATGTGCTGAGAGCCGTGTACCAAACAGCAGTGTGGCATCACAGCCACCTGGCCAAACCTCTTCTCTGGAACCCAGTTGGTAGAGGATGGAGGCTCAGAGAAGGTGGCTGCATTTAATCTGTGATGTTCCAGAAGGCACCAGCACCTAAAGGAGTTAGAGACCTCACCCACCTCTACTGTAAAGATGGAAACTGCACTGATGCCACCAAATGCCAGTGTCTTTCTGTGGGCTTGACCTGCACAGGGTTTTGCTCTTGCCCTGACTGTCCAAATATGACCCACTTTGTCACTGATGACAATGTGGATGAGTGGTGTGCTGCAGTTGTAACATCATGGGGGGTTGACCCCAAAAATGTTTCAAGAGGGTCTGGCTGCAGGCTTGTACTTTGCACTCTCAGACTTGCACACTCAGACATTTGCACTTCCGCTAGTGACATCACTTGCAGTCTTTATTTTATTTTTTTAATATTTTTTATTACTTTTCGTTTGAATTTCCCCAACATTTTATAAAGCCAGGTTGTGAAGACAAGAAAAAAGAAACTAAATTACAATGTCACTTGCAATTGCTACTTGAACTCTCCGCTACCTGTGACATCACTTGCAATCAATACAAATCGTGCATGTTGCCAATGGAGACAAGACGCTGTGGTGGTGATTAACGGAGTTGATCCTTTAAAATCACTTAATGCATAATGCCCGTTCATATTTGCTTGTCTGTATATACTTAGTCAACAACAAGACATATAGGCTAGCCTAGGCCTACTAAATTGTCTTTATTATCTTGGTCTGTTATTAGGCCACATTAAGCGTTATGTTGTATGGGAGGACAAAGTTTGCACATTGTGTTCATAGCCATCTGCTTGACTTGCAGTACATTGAATAATAACTATATATCGAATTTGATCTTTTAATTGAACTTAATGTGTCTGAATACATTATGCCACATTAAGTGTTAGTTTTTTTCTACAGGAGGAAAACGCGTAACGAAAGACTTTGTTCATTGCATTCATATTCTGATGTTCTGTGGCCAAGGTCTGTGCTTGTCTTTTTCTTGCAGGACCCTGTACGTTATAGTACTAAATTAGTTTTAATCGTTTAATCACAACCACAGCGTGTTGTCTCCAGTGGCAACATGCACGATTTGTGTTGATTGCAAGTGATGTCACAGGTAGCGGAGAGTGCAAGTAGCAATTGCAATTGACATTGTAATTTAGTTTATTTTTTCTAGTCTTCGCCACATGGCAACTGTTATAAAATGTTGGGAAATTCAAACAAAAAGTTATCAATAAATAGAACAAAATAAAAAATAAAGACTGCAAGTGACGTCGCTAGCAGAAGCAGTGTCTGAGAGTGCAAGTCTGCAGCCAGACCCTTCTCCAATGGTTACCAAAAGCAGTTGATGTTCCAAAAGGTTGCTGCTAGAAAATAAACTAAACAGCCTGAGAAGACAGGGCTCATTTCCCAGAAGAGTGTTTGTTTCTTTAGTTAGATTGCCATTTGTTTTATTTAAGACAGTAATTTAAGTTGTATTGTGTGAAGTTAAGTTATAGTTTTATTAAAAAGTTCATTAAGTTAAAACTCCTGGTCTCCTGTTTGTGCTGTGGTAAGGTGTTATCTTTCGATTTCAATCTTTGTTTCCATATAGTACAAGGTGCCATATTAAATATTTTTTGATGTCTCTTATATTTGAATTTCTCAACATTCTTCTCACCACTGATAATGAATGGGTTTGGACTCAATTATGTCAGTGTTCCATTTTCATTCATTTTGGACACATCATACATTGAGTGACAGAACACTTCTCTTTTATCATATATTTACATATTTGGTATTGCTGGATTCAGCACAACCCCACCTTTCCAACAAGCCATCATATGTGTTTCTATGATAATGCCAGGCAAAGCAAGCACAAAGTAAATGAAAACATTCTGCATAGATATTGAATTTGTGCATGTCCGCTTATTTTAGATATGTGTTTACATGTCTCTATTTATTCCATACATCAAGATATTCACATCCAGTCTTTTCTAGTAGTTAAATCAACTTCCTGACTACAAACATGTCAAGTTTCAAAGCTCTCAGAGCTTGTGTGATTGATCTGCATTAGTTTATATGCCTTAACTCCCATACGGACAGGCTATATTTTAGTCCTTTATTGGTTTTGTGGTGTATAACAATATCTGTTAATTTAACAATCTTAGCAGTAAAATATTTTTAGCCAAGAATCCATTTCATATATGG
The DNA here is from genome assembly GCF_003368295.1 of Carassius auratus. Classification (NCBI taxonomy): domain Eukaryota; kingdom Metazoa; phylum Chordata; class Actinopteri; order Cypriniformes; family Cyprinidae; genus Carassius; species Carassius auratus. The sequence goes on from NC_039290.1 coordinate 8,380,427, forward strand.
GAGACCTTAGAGATGAGGAAAAACATTGTTGGGTTTAGTTCTACCTCCGGTAGGGGTATCTCGAAAATTCAGGGGCATTGTCACTAGCCTATTTCGTGCTCCAGTCACAGGTCAGACCTTACGGCGCTCTGGGTTAACCTATTGCTCTGCCCTTACGAAAATTAACCATGGTTTTACTACAAATAAAACCAAAAAACCATGGTTACTGTAGTTAAACCATGGTAACCACAAATTAACCATGGTTTTGCTATATTAACCATAGTTTAACCATGGTATTTGTAGTAAATCTGTGGTTTTACAAATGGCAGTCAATACGCCAAAAAACCATGGGTTACTACAGTTTTACTATAATAAAACCATGGTTATTTTTCTTAATGCTCTCTGTCCAGTCCTGCTGGTGCTGACGGGTACTCTGGACAGTTATCGTACCTGCCGCCTGAGTTTATCCAGCTAACGCTAATCACAACATGTTGCCCGAGCGCCGGCCTGTTTATCTTCAAGAATTCTGTTTGCCCTTTCACGTAAAAGACTGTTTACCTTTTGGGAACCGGCTTATCGGCCGCCTTTTGTTGTTATTTCAAAGACTTATTTCTGTTACAACGCTACTCTATTAAAGACGCTTCCTTTTGCATAATCGCTCTTGGGTCCTACTCTTTCCACACCACAAATATGATGTCACATCAGTGTCTTTTTAAAATAACTGAACATATTGAAAGTTCCAAAAAATTATAAAAATTCATCACATAACCAAAACTGGGTAGTAAATCATTACATGCAGGTTAATCTGGATTATGCTTTCAGATTTCAAAAAACAATTACTTGTATATTAGTGTGTATTACATTTTATAATGCTCATTATTAGATTAAAGTTACTTTTTAACAGATTACATGATTACATATTATTCACACGATGACAGTAAATCATTCATAATTTATTGATTCTCCTTAATTATTCTTTTATCTCATTTAAATTTTCCTTTCTAAAATTCCAGCTGTGTGACATACCATTTAACTTTGATTATATTTACACTATTTAATGGCCATGAAAATGTCATGTAAATAATTTTGCCATCCATGCTCCTGAAGTTGGAGGCAAACAGCACATTTTGAGAAATTAAAAGGTCAAGAGGCATTTATTCATCATTTGCACAGGTAACACTGGGGAAAACTGGGCATTGAAATGCTTGTGACAAGACTCAGACATACAGTGACAATAACGGGACCATACTTAAAAAATTAAAATAGTAAATGTAACACATACAAATATAGACATACATGAATGGCACTGACCATAGGCAGAACAATAAACATGGACAGAGCAGTAAATACAAATAAGTGGCAGTAACAGATACAATAAGGGTAGACAGTGTTAAGAGTTTTAAGTAGTCCTGAGGTACTGATATAGAATATTGGAGTAGAGCAGTGTCAAAAATGTATTGTAGAAATTTGCGGAGCTACATGAAAGAAAATAAAAAGTGGCAGTGCAAATACAATAAATTATAAACTTAAGAGCAGCACTTATTCTGATTTAGTATTCTAGGTAGAGCAGTGTCCAAAATGTTATTGTGGAGTGACACAGATATACATAAAAAAAATATTTAAAAAGGCAGTGCAAGTACAATAAATAATAAACTTAGGTAAAGGATAGCTGGTTGTTAAGCAGTCTGAAGGCTTGAAGATAGAAACTGTTCTTCAGTCTGGTTGTCCATGTTCTAATGGATCGTAAGCGTCTGCCAGATGGCAGTGTGGCAAACAGGTGATGAGCAGGGTGAGTGTGGTCCTTGATGATGCAGCGCCAGCGAGCCTTTCTCAAGCAGCGAGTCTGATAGATGATCTGTAAGGCTGGAAGTTTATGTCCAATGATGAGCTCTGCTGTTCTCAACACTCTCGGAAGATCTTTGCGGTTGAAAGAAAAGCAGTTGCTGTACCATACAGTGATGTAGCCGGTCAGAATGCTCTCTATAGTGCAGCGGTAGAAATTTGACATAATATTAGAGGAGATGCCAAACCTCTTCAGCCTCCGCAGGAAGTAGAGATGCTGACGGGCTGTTCTCAATATGGTCTCTGAATGCAGGCTTCAGGATAAATCCTCAGAGATGTGAATGCCCACGGTGACGAGTGGGGCGGTGTTGAGAGATGTGGGAACGAGTGAGGCCGGTAGAGTGATTGGGAAATCCGCGACACCTGCGCCCCACCGCCGGTCTTGAGTCCCACAGAGGAGATGGAAGGATATAAAACTGGAGTGACGACCGTGAAGGACGAGAGAGGACTAGGCCTGGGCCATTATTTTATGTTTTGCTTTTTATTTTGTGCGGACCAGTCGTCCGTGAGGGGCTGGTGCGCTGTTTTGTGTTTATTTTTGTCATTAAAGTTTCATTTTGATTGTGTGCCGGTTCCCGCCTCCTTCTTCCCGATGATTAGGAAGATTTTATTATTACACCCACGAACTTATAGCTCTTAACTGTCTCTACTTTCTCTCCATTGATGTGAATGGGAACGTGACCCTGTCTCTGTGACTTCCTCTGTGACCCCGTCTAAGATTATTTATTTGGTCTTGCTGATGTTTAAAGAGAGATTGTTATCAGCACACCATGTTGTTAGTGCTTTAACCTCATCTCTGTAGGATAGATGTATGGTCAGCAAATTTGAGGATGATGCTGGATCTATGCTTAACAGAGGAGTCGAAAGTTAACGGAGTACAAGAGAGGACTGAGTACACATCCCTGTGGGGTACCAGTGCTGAGTGTAAGTGAGGAGGATGTGTGATTGCCAATTCTAACCACCTGGGGTCTGACAGTCAGGAAGTCCAGGACCATAAGTAACTGTTAAGACCCAGATTTTTCTGTTTGGCTATGAGTTTGGTAGGGATGATTGTGTTAAATGCATAGCTGTAATCAACGAACAGCATCCGCACATAGGTGTCTCTTCCCTCCAAGTGTTCCAGGCCAGAATGAATGGCCATTGCAATGGTGTCATCAGTAGATCTGTTAGACTGGTAAGCAAATTGGAATGGGTCCAGGGTGTCAGGTAGAGGGGAACAGATGTGGGATTTGACTAGACGTTCAAAGCACTTCATGATGACTGATGTCAGTGCTACAGGGCGGTAGTCATTCAGACAAGAGAAACTTGTTGATGATGCTAGTTTGCTTGAAGCATGTGGGAATCACTGTTAGTCTCAAGGAAAGGTTGAAGATGTCGGTGAAGAAATCTGCTAACTTGAAAGCGCATGACCTCATGACATGTCCGTGTATGACATCTGGACCTGGAGCTTTCCGGCCATTGACTCTCATGAAGGCCTTACTCAATTCGACTGTGGATAGAACCAAAGGGCAGGTGTCAAGGTCAACAGGTATCTTCACAGCAAGTAATGCATTGCCGGAAAAAAACTTTTTTTTCCTGTTTGAGACATTATCTGTAGGCTGGTAACAGCAGTATGCTAATGAGGTCACCTTTGCCAAATGCTGGTCGGGGGAGGGGTTTGTAACTTTCCTTTAGTGTTGAACAGCAGTGATCGAATGTCTGATGACCACAACATTATTTTGCATAGACTTGAACACTTTGTTGGCATTAATGGAAGTGGATTAGCATGGTTTAAATCATACTTATATGACCGCCATCAGTTCGTAGCAGTGAATTAAGATGTATCATATCGATCACAAGTGCAGTATGGAGTACCTCAAGGCTCAGTACTAGGGCCGCTACTCTTCACGACTTATATGTTACTCTTAGGAGATATAATCAGGAAACATGGTGTTAGCTTTCACTGTTATGTTGATGATACTCAGCTCTATATTTCTTCGTGGCCCGGTAAAACACACCAATTTGAATAATGGAATGCATAGTCGATATGAAAAACTGGATGACGAGTAATTTCGAACTGCTAAATTCTGAAAAAACTGGTGTTAATTATAGGACCTAAAAACTCTGTATGTAATAACCATGAATACTGTCTAAGACTTGATGGCTGCTCAGTCAATTCTTCGTCATCAGTTAAGAACCTAGGTGTGCTATTTGATCGCAATCTTTCCTTAGAAAGCCACATTTCTAGCATTTGTAAAACTGCACTTTTCCATCTCAAAAATATATCTAAATTACGGCCTATGCTCTCAATGTCAAATGCTAATGCAAATGCATGTGGAATGTTAATCCATTCATTTATGCTCCAATGTTTTATTTTTAAAAGATTTTCATTTTGTATAGATTGTATCTTAATTTTGATCAATGTTTTATCAATCAATTGCCCGTATTCAATAAATAAGAAGCAAATATATAGCAGACAATGTAATAATACCCCGGCATGATCACTTGCATTGCATGTGAACTGGAGGGCTCCGTGTCACAGTGTCTGGTCTGTGTTTCCCTGGGGTTCCACTAGTGGTCTCACTTCCCCATAGTCACCCCACTGCAGGCACTACATTTCCCACAAGCCTTTGTCCCATTCATCACTGTTAATTGCACACCTGTTAATTGCACTCAGCTGTCTCCACTTTCATCATTTTCACCTGTCCATATTAACTATCTGTTTGATGGAGTCCTTGTTTCATGTCACCCTGCTTCTCGTGTTCACTAGTTGCTTCACGTGTTTCCTAGTGTTATTTATGTTATTGTTTTTTGGACTGCTTTCATTGTTTTTGACCTCCTGCCTATTTTGGATTTGATTTTGGATTTCCCATTAAATACTGCAACTGGATCTCTTGTTTTGTGTATACGTTCGTAACAGAAGGACTCCATCATGCCCATATCCAGCAGTGTGGGATTTCGTATTCGTTCCCCAGCCAGCATGGAGGAGCAGAGGGGGAGGTTCCGAAATCTTATCACCCTCCGTCAAGAGGGGAGTGAGGTTTGGTTTGGCGCAATTATTCTGGACCATGGCAGTAAGACTGGGGTACAATGATGAGGCCCTTAAAGACCTTTTTAACGCCTGCCTGGATGACCCTGTGCCTGAGATGAAGGGGCTGGAGATCCTTGACTTTTGAGGGTTCACCAGGTACCTACATCATCGGTCTCAGTGGGATACCCCAGCCACACCTGTCTCTCCGGACACAATGGCCGACTCTAAACTTGTGTCTCCAGACAGGAGGGCCGCCAGCCCAGCTCCACTGCACAAGATGGCCGTTAGCTCAGCGCCACAGCACAAGGTGACCACCAGGCCAGAGCAACTGGCCAAGATGGCCGCCGGCCCAGTGCCACTGCACAAGATGGCCGCTGGCACAGCACCACTTCACAAGATGGCCGCCGGCCCAGAGCCACTGCACAAGATGGCCATCGGCACAGCGCCACTGCACAAGATGGCCGCTGGCCCAGCTCCAGTCAGTTCCCCGTGGTCCCTCCAGAGTCGAGTCAGGTCCCCGTGGTCCCTCCAGAGTCAAGTCAGTTTCCCGTGGTCCCTCCAGAGTCGAGTCAGTTCCCCGTGGTCCCTCCAGAGTCGAGTCAGTTCCCTGTGGTCCCTCCAGAGTCGAGTCAGGTCACCGTTGATCTTCATGAGCAAAGTCATGTCACCGTTGATCTTCCTAAGTCAAGTCACAGTTGATCTTCCTGAGTCAAGTCAAGTCACCGTTGATCTTCCTGAACAAAGTCAAGCCACCGTTGATCTTCCTGAATGAAGTCAAGCCACTGTTGATCTTCCTGAACGAAGTCAAGCCACAGTTTATCTTCCTGAACCCAGTCAAATCACCACGGATCTACCAGAGCCTCTTCACGTCTCTGCTGAACTACCAGAGCCTTGTCACATCTCTGCTGAACTTCCTGAGTGCTCATCCTATCCTGTCATGGCCATGGAGGCCATCTACCATCTCATCAGGGCCATGGAGGCCACCCTTAACCCGTTCATGTCCTCCATTTCAGGCTTAACTTACCAGACTTGCTCTCATTTGCCATCGATCCCACTGTGGTGGTCTTCTGCGCCGCCCTGGTGGGCTTCTGTCTCAACCGCACGGCTGTGGTGGTCTTCTGCCCTGCCCTGGTGGGCTTCTGTCTCATCTGTTCAGCTGTGGTGGTCCTCTGCGCCACCCTGGTGGGCTTATGTCTCAACCACACGTAGGTGGTGGGCCTCTGTGTCGACCGCAAGGTAGTGGTGGTTTTCTGCACTGCCCTGGTGGGTGTCAGTCCCATCTGCTCAGCTGTGGTGGGCTCCTGTTCCACCTGCTCCACCCTGCCCTGGGCCCCTGAACTTTCCGTTTCCTCCTGGCCTCTTTGTTTTGGTGGGTTTTTTTTTTTTGCTTCTTGTGTTCCCTAGTTGCTTCTCGTGTTACTTAGTTTTTTTTCATGTTCTTTTTTTTTGGACTGCTTTCATTGTTTTTGACCTCCTGCCTGTTTTGGATTTGATTTTGTAACACTCCGAAACTCAGCTTGTGCCTCACAGATTTGAGAAATATAGGCTATATATAACAGAAAGCTTTAAATGTCTACTTTTAAACAAAAATATTAAAATCAAAATAAATAGGCTACTCTCTGATTATGTAATCCATATGAAATGTGCATTTCTCTCTGGCGTTCATGGCGAATCCGCATCGTCAGATTAATCTTAGCAGCGACACAGAAAACACCAGTATATTAATAAATAATGAAATGTCTCCTTGCATATTTTCGAACCAGCAGGCCATTCTGGGTTGATCGAGTGACCCCACGGAATGAGTGAGCGGAGCGGGATATTCAGAAATGTGTTCTCCGCTCACAAACTCTGATCGGAACAAACCCGAACCTCACTGTCCGCTGAACAGAAACATCAAAATAGACAGACTAGACCATTTTAGTACAAATTAGCTTATTGACTTGACTCTCTACCTGCATATTTTTTTCTTTTTTATTATTATTTTTTGCCTAGTTCCTACGTCTATGGCCCAATGACGCTACAATAAGCATTTACTACTTTTAAAAAATGCGGGTCAGGAAGCGGGTCGGGTACAATATTTTATTTTACTTTTTTTTGTGGTCCGAGTTGCGGGCGGCTAGTTGAAAACATCCATCGGGTTCAGGTTGTTTATAGCCTACATTGACCCGCTTATCACTGTTGAGTATGTAGTACATGACAACGCCTCTCATTCACAGAGAGACATGCAAAACAAACAGATTAGCATTTATATACCAGTGCTTTTGTCATTATTTTACAGCTTTGTTTTTTATTTATTCATCAATCCATCAAATCGCACATTTTATGTGACATCTGCAGAGTAGCTAGCTACTGTAAATTCATTGTCATGACTGGATTCTGTGCTTCACTCCGCATCACAGAAATCATAATGCATTTACCTTAAATTATAAATGGGACATAGCTGTATCTGCACAGGATGACGATATTCTGAATAGGTAAACATGTTTGATACATTTCCTCGTTTTGCAACTGCTTTCCGACCACAGTTTTTGCAAACTGTGTCTACCTTCAAGGACAAAAAAGCATTCGTCTTTTCTATACAAAAAGTATTCCCATACTAGTGTCAATTTGAACTCATATTTTGAGTTGGGATAGAGATTAGAGATAACGGCCTCTGTCTCTTATGTTGCCTCCGCTGTACGTGTAGGTGAAGCAAGAGAACAGTTAGGGGCCGTTCACATATCGCGTCTTTTGCACACTCAAGTTCGTTATTTTAAATGTAGGGGGCTGTATGCACGCTCATAATGGAAGCAATGTGGTCGTGATGCGCACGCGGTGTGACGCGTTCGTTTTTTCCAGACGCATCCATACCGCATCGAGTTAAAAACATCTCAACTTTTGAGAATGCTGCAAGCGCACCGGGGGTCATGTAGCTTCCTCACCTTTCCCATGACAACATTGAAAGCTCAGCCAAGATGAAGGAACAGCTGATCATAGCTGTATATGGATTGCCATTTTTTTATTAATTTAGAGCTGCTGCAAGAGCTACTGCAAGCATTTTTAGTGCTGCAAATCCATTTATCCATTGCTAAAATTTCCACGTCTTCATGGAGAGAGCAGGTCATGGTTGCTTAGCAACGGCAGACGGCTCAGGAGCGCGTTGTTAGGCGCGATATGTGAACGGCCCCTTAGGTGGAAAGTTGTTGCCTAGGCGCAGGTGAGATTCTGTGTCTGTTATTTTCTCTCAATACCGTAGATAAGCAAATGTACACGGTATGATAATCGTACATGTTTATATCATGGTATATCGTCATACCGGTATATCGTTACATCCCTACATGACATATCAATCTTCTGTTGATTACACTGTTTTATGTGATACAAATTCACCATACTTGAACTTTGGAATGCAGTGTAATGCGAAACAACTTTGCAGGAGCTTGTGTTCCTGGTATCCTGTATTCGCATACGTATGAATGGAAGTCAATGGTATGAAAAGTGTTGTGTGACCAGCCGATATCATAAAAATAAAATAAAAAGTTCTTCAGTATGTCTGTCTTTGGGGAAAGCCTTTGGCGAGACCGACTTTAAATATTGTGTGCATTCTGACCAATGGAAGGGCGTGATGTCACGGGCGGGATGAAGTAGCGACCAGGAAGCAAAAATAGTACAAGCCACGCAGGTGGCTTCAGCTTTGAGTAGGGCAGCAAGCGCCGGCAGGGGTGCCGGGAGTATGGCACTGCGGCGCAGCGTCTTGTTCCTTCGAGGAACAATGGTTACCTTGGGACGTTCCTCTTCAGTTACTTGAGCTGCATCGAACCCTTTGGGGAACGATGAGCCCACACTGCCAGACTTACAAATCCCTGTCTAGTGTGTATCCGAAGAGCACAGCTAAGGTGAGAGAACAGAAGAGCCAGGAGTGGGTGGCATATTTAGATTGTAAAATCTGACGAAAGTGAAGGGCGTGGACCATCTCGCAGTGTTGCAGATGTCCAAAAGGGACACACCTGCTAAGATAGCCTCAGAGGCCATCATACCTCATATAGAGTGAGCCTTGGCTCCCAACAGCGTGGGAAGACCAGATGACTCATAGGTAACGCTTATAGCCTTAACTATCCAACGACTAGGGTTCTGCTTAGCTGCAGGAAAACTTCCACTTTGGGGGGACCATGGCACACAGGCCGTCAGTCCATCTTTGTCCACAGGGCAGCTTTGTGGATGTATGTGTACAGCGCTCGATCTGGATACATGCAATTAGCTTATTCTGGTCGAACTCCTGGAGGAAGGAGGAGGACAGAAGGCCAGCAGTACTATTGGTAATCTGCTCAAGGGTATAAGAGTGCTTTGGCCATGCCGAGCGCAAAGTCTGGGTAGGTAGGGGAGCTCGGGGAGATCTGGTGGGTGAGGTAGGAGATAGGGATGCACCCATCTCCATTCCCTCCAGCAGATTTATCTGCAAACCCAGCGTATGCAGGCGGCACTCCACCTCGGTGAAAGCGGGACCGGCACCGCGAGGAATGCTGGAGAAGGCTCACTTCTCGAAGAGAGCCCTCCGGGATCAAAGTGCCTGCATTTGCCAATCATACACAGCACGCTTTGATCCCAGGCAGACCACGCACAGACCGTGTATGACCGTGTACGTCTGATGTAGTGAGAACAAGGAAGGTTTGCTCTTTGACATACTATTTCTACTTAAAGGAGCTAATAGTGACAAACTACAATAAATAAGACTGTCAAGACAGAATGACATGCACACACAGAGTGCTTGCTGAAAGATGAAAAGCTGAAGCTAGCAGTGCGGCTTGCTCTTTTATAACTTCCTGGTCGCTACATCACCGCGCCCGTGACATCACGCCCTTCCATTGGACAGATTGCACACGATATTCAAAGTCGGTCTCGCCAAAGGCACTCCCCAAAGCGTTCGATGCAGCTCGAGTTCCTGAAGTGGAACTGCATTTAATGTTGAGTTTAAAGTGTTTTTTTTTATATCTCTTGCCTTCTTCTGTTGACTCTCCTCCTCTATAGGAACAGTGTTGTGACTCCTGTGGTCTCCTTCAGTGCAGGACAAACACACACACTTGTGATCATCTCTGCAGAACAGCTCCAGAGGTCTCTCGTGTTTCTGGCAAATATAATCCTCCAGATTTCCCACTGCGTTGATCAGTGTGTGTTTCTTTAGACGTGGGACTCTGAGATGAGGCTCCAGGTGAGTCTCACAGTAAGAGCTTTGACACATCAGGCAGGACTTCACAGCTTTCTGCTTTCTTTCTTCACACATGTCACAGAACACATCAGATTTTCCCAGATTGAGCTTCTCCTTAAAGTGTTGTGCAACCTCTCTGAGTGTTGTATTAATCTTGAGTTCAGGCTTTTTGCTGATTATTTCATGGCAAAATGGACAGAAGCAGATACGTGTGTTTGTCCAGCACTTGTTCAGACAAGTTCTACAGAAGTTGTGTCCACATGGAGTGGTGACTGGATCAGTGAACACATCCAGACAGATGGAGCACTGGAGCTCCTCATTTAGTGGACCACTGGAGGATGCCATGACTGAAAAGATAAGTAATTACAATATATCATCTACATTACTGCTTATAACAGTTTTGATACTACTTGTGATGTGTTCAGAGTCATTTAATTTGTGTATGGATGTTGTGTTTTAAAAATTAAAAACTTTTATAACAATATAAACTATGAATCATTGTTTATTTCAAAGGCAAAGCTGCCACAGAGAATGTGACAGCAGCTTCTGACTGGAAGTTAGGACAGAGTTCATGTCAATTTCACTGAGCCTATAAGCTCTGGACCTAACTTCTGGTCTAAAACTGCTGGTTTGAAGCTTCTAATGGCTCTTTGGCACTGCAATGCATATTATTGGGTGGTAGAAGAAAAAACTAAATAATAATACTAAATAAATCAAGTTTCACAACACGCATTTAAACATATAACAAAAAGGCAATTTCATATATGAAAGACAACACAGAAAAGTGTGGTAGTGTAACCCAGGTAGCACACATACATCTTCAAGATTGTAAGACTGTCAAGTAAGACTGTGTCTTACATATGTAAATACAGATGTCAAATAGACGTTTCCATGATGTACGTGTGCTATCAGGAATATTTCAAATATATAAACTACTAAATAAGCATGCATGCAGGGCCGTAGCTGGGGTCCCTGGGGCCCCTGTTCAGGTTGTACCAGTGGGCCCTGTTTGAAAGTGTTTCACTAGTTCACGCTTACATATAGTTAGCTGAGGTATGGTATGCGTATTTTGCGTGCTGTCCGGGGAAGGGCTCCGAGCTCGGGAATGGCCCGAACCTAGAGTACCCCCCCTTCCCCGTATATTGTAAAGTGAACTTGAATTGAGGAGATGGGGTGGAGGAGGGATGCTGATAAACCGTCAATGGATAGAGGTAAGTCAGCGATATTTATACTGTGGGATTGATTACTTGATTGTGGTCCACCTGTGTTGATTAGGCTAAGTATCTGACGCGCTCCTCCCGAATCTTATTGATAATTACATTTATTTTGTATGTTCTTTCTTTTTATTTGTATGTGCTATTTACACATTAAGTTTTTCAAGGTTAGTAAGTGTCCAGGTACAGACACCGAATAATTAAATGTAAAATAGCAATGTAAAAATTTCATATACAGTCAAACCAAAATTTATTCAGACACCTTCAACATTTCTAACAATATCAGTTTATTTGCTATAGTTTAGAAAATGGTAATAAAATATTACAAGAACTCAGAGTTAAACTGTCAGAACAAACTAATCTTGATGATATCAGATAACTTTGATAGAAAGATATGTAATGGATTGCAATCAAACAAAACTTCAGACAACTGTCAATACTTTGTTGACCAATTACCAAGCAACGATTAATTTTGTTCAGTCTGTTGTGTTAAAAGGTTGCATTAGCAATTCCAAAAAAAAAAAAAAAAAAAAAACACGTAAGGAAAACATGGTCAAAGTTTCTGGTAACTAGTCTAACTCTCTAACCATTAGGCAACAGCTGCCCCTCTTATTTTGCTATACTCACCAACATACATTAATTAATAGTGCACATACTAGTAAAAAAAAAAAAAAAAAATCTTTCTTTCATTTCATTTTATTTTTTACATTTTTCTTGCAGTGGATTAACTTTACAGCAGCTAGTAGCTAAATTAGGCGCGGTCACTTTAAGAGACGATGAATTCATCCAATATAATACACATATGATTTTTTTTTCCTCAACTATTTACTTTCACTGAAGACATAACCAAAATGTATTTTGAACATACTATCCAAGACGGGTATTTTCACATATTTTTTATGTATTTGTTGGTACAAGAGCAAATTCGGTGTTCAAATGTTTTAAGACGTCTCTCTCTGCGTGAGCCTGAACACCAGAACACCGCGGTGCTGAATTGGGCTCTTACACATCCTTTTATGTTTGTTTAAACTGCGATTTTGTAGTTGTTCGTTCAGGTGCAGGAAGAATTTAAATAAGAACTTTGTAAAGGTGAGCTCAGTTCAGTGTTGCTGTCTGTGAGATGAGGCTCTCTCTCCATGTGCGTATCGAGTACAGCGTGCAAGTAACCAGCTACTCAGTTCAAGTCTTTTGAATGGTTAAATTGGCAAGTGGCAAGGCTTAGGAACACATGAAAATGATCCTCTTTCGTGACAACACGCAGCAGCGTTCTGTCAACTGTCTTGAGCGCCTTTTTAAACTGGACACAGCCAGACGGTCGAGATCACCGGGGGCCCCCCCTCGGCCGTGGGCCCCTATAATCGTCAAGAATCCTTTTTACCCCACTACCGATAGCCCTGCATGCATGTAAATACCAGGTTTCATTTTTGTTTAAACAAGTTATAACCTTCACTGTAATTTGTTCATTCTACCGGAAGTTTGAGTACATCCTGTTTCTGTCGTCTCTAAACTGCACTCATCTGCACACATCAGACTTTAATTTACAACCAAATATAGGACATACTTTTACTAACATTCTCATACTGGCATATGCTGGCACATACAGTTAAATACATATACATACACACATACCTCATTCCTACTCCGGCTGGTTAGCCATCAGAGAGCGGGTGCACACGTAATCAGAATGGCACACGGACATTTTACACTCTCTACATCCCCTTTACAGAAGACATACCCCGGTTCAATCACACAGACGCTTGGTTGTTAGTTTAAAGTTTTATTTTTAGTTCGTCTTGTCTTGGGTATGTGTGGGGAGTAGTCGAACTTCCGCGTTGTGCCAACCAAACCAAACGATCAGGCGGTGCTCGCTTTTGACGTCACGGCAATGCGAGTGTAGTCCGACTAAACCATTGTTGTTTCTGTGTGGGGGAAGGTGTTGTCTTTTCTGCAGGAAAAGGGAAAATATAATGAATGTTAATTATTTGTGTTAGTAGTATATATTTTAATAATGGGTTAATGGTTTTTGTGTTAACATATGATTGATGTTTTATGTGAAGTTTATGGTTTAAAATGGGAGTGTAATATTAAATACTTACCTGCCAATGGTACCCTCCAGGTAGGGGGTGGAGCCTGGCCTATAAGAAGGGAGGCCAGGCTCAGAACAAGGGCTTGTTTACAAAGTCAGTGAGCATGCTACTGAGGTGACGTGAGCGAAAGAAAAACGAATTGTATACCATGGATACTCGTTTATACATATTATTTGTTGTTTATTTTGTTCTTTTATTTCTGTTTTGGTACTTTACTTTGTTGGGACTTAGCACTTGTGTAAATATTATATACTCTCGCCACTGAATAATTCTCCGGCACACTGTAAATAAAAGTCACCATTTATTTACTTCTACGGGTCAAGTCATTTATTTTATTTTTTTTTCCTTTTTTTTTCCTGGACCTAAAACGTCCCACAGTAGATCTGCAAGGGTCTACTGCATCACAAATGGCCTTCCACTCGTGTGTTTCTGGATGTGATCGCTTCCTGGCTCCATCTGATGGTTGACGATTGCTGCATCGCGTGTCTGGGCCTCGAGCATAAGGAGGCAGCGTTTGTGGATGAGTCATGTTCTCCTTTTGGGAACATGACCATTGTGATGTTGTGATCATGGCTCCTCTTCATGAAATGAGGAGGAGTCCCCCTTCCCATGCCCCGTTCTATTTCCTCCTCCTAGAGGAGGTCTACTTCAGCTCATGGCCAGGGTGATCTGAGGATTACATTCCCCACCAAGTGAGTCTCCACGGGCCCCTAACTTCTCCAGCTCATCGTGCCCTATGGTGTACCGGGATGTGGATGCTTAGGCCTTAGACAGAGTAGAGCCCCACACCATCCAGAACTGACCCCTATGCTTTCCCGGGCCTCCAAGAGTGTCGGGTTGCAATGGGAGGCCCCTTCATCTCTACCCAACCGTGGAGCTAGGTAAGAGTCGCACCGCTCACTCAGACCCTACTCTGGGACTGTAGATGCCCAATAGCTGTCATACTCTCCTTTCTGCAAGATGGGCTGGAGCAAAGGCTGTCTCCCTCTACCCTCAAAGTGTATATGCCCCTATTGCTGAAAATCAAGATGCAATAGACAGCAAGTCCATTGAGAAGCATGACTTGATCATCAGGTTCCTTAGGGGTGCGAGGAGGCTGAATCCTGGTACCCTCTTGGGATCTCCCCTCGGTCCTGACGGCCTTGAAGCAGGAGTCCTTCTAGCCTCAGCAATCAGTAGAGATTAAGTTTCTGTCGCTAAAGACAGAGCTCCTCGCTGCTTTGGCTTGGCTCACCAGTGGGTGGAAGGCGAGCTATACCTTCTAAAGCTGCACCCACAGGAGTCAAATCAATAAGTTGTGTTCCTTCCTTCCTGATCCTTTCTTACCATTCTGGATCAAGGACGAAGGAATGCTTTTTGAAGAACAGTGAGATTTCGAGTTCAGACTGATACTTTTCATCGGTGAGGTGATACAATGCAAGATCATTGATATGGAGGGTCGAGCCCTTAGGGACATTGATCTATAAAGTTTGGTTAGGCAAGATTATGCGCCTTGTCATGTTGATCATAAGTGACTGTAGCTGTACGCACTGGGTGTTAACTAGCCATCATTTTCCGAAAATTTTGGCTTGGATTGCCTTAATTTGGATGATGACGGCTTTTCACAACGATTTACTAAAAGGAAAAACAAAACAATAATAATAATAATAATAATAAAAAAAAACTTTGGTGCAAGGTGTCAATCCTAATTTCTAGACCTGGATTTGAGTTAGGGGAGTTTCCTGATGAGGACTAGAAGGGAAAGGAAATTATAGTAAGGGAAGAAAAGGAAAAACACAGAGAAAGAAAAAAGATAAAAACAAAGGGACACTAGGACACTGACTGAGGTTAAGAATGTAAACCAAGTGTCACGTGTGGAATGACTCCTCTCCACTAGTTGTTGGTGTTGCTAGGCCCTTTGGAAGAGTGTGTGTAGGTGTTGTATAAAACTAAGCTATATGTTTCCTTAAAAGGATAGTTATAATTATTCTGGTTTATAGCATGGGATTGTTGGTCTGTGTCAGTTAGTTTAATCTTCCCCCTTTTCCTGTCAATTGGAGCCCTGGTGACACACCAGGCATCCTTTTATGTATTCCGCCACATCTTTAATGTAATACACCACTTGCTTGAGTGTTTCGTAGGTGGCCTTGAGACCATGGTTTCCAGCACATGGTTCATCGTGGCCATGTGTCAGCATCATCCCCCTGTGGCCCTGATGTAGTATGAACTTTGGTGCAGTTAAGGGCTCAGGGACATATGTGAGAACACCGTCTTTGAAGTGCAGCATGTGATTGATTGAGTGAAGTTGGCGGAGATCAGATGAATTGTATAGGTCAGAGATGGAAATGGTATGAGTTAGTGGGTCGGAAATGGTTTGTAGCACTGGATCCGAAGCTTGGAGGGTGAGGAGATCATCTCCGGCGAATTGAGGAGAGAGTTCATTGTGGGAGGAGGTGGTAGTTTGCGCGCCAGTGGCATGCTGGCGGCAGGTTATGGCTTCCACTGATGGAGTGGGTGGGAGCACAGAAAATGTCCGAGACTCTCTGTGTAATACACCTGCTTTGGTGAGGACATCAGTTGAGCTCAATCAGCTTGGAATCTTTGTGATTTTCTGTGATTTCCTGTAGCTCAATTGGTAGAGCACTGCGTAATCAATCAATCACCTTTATTTATATAGTGCTTTAAACAAAATACATTGCGTCAAAGCACTGAACAACATTCATTTGGAAAACAGTGTCTCAATAATGCAAAATGATAGTTAAAGGCACTTCATCATTGAATTCAGTTATGTCATCTCTGTTCAGTTTAAATAGTGTCTGTGCATTTATTTGCAATCAAGTCAATGATATCGCTGTAGATGAAGTGACCCCAACTAAGCAACCCAGAGGCGTCAGCGGCAAGGAACCGAAACTCCATCGGTGACAGAATGGAGAAAAAACCTTGGGAGAAACCAGGCTCAGTTGGGGGGCCAGTTCTCCTCTGACCAGACGAAACCAGTAGTTCAATTCCAGGCTGCAGCAAAGTCAGATTGTGCAGAAGAATCATCTGTTTCCTGTGGTCTTGTCCTGGTGGTCCTCTGAGACCAGGTCTTTACAGGGGATCTGTATCTGGGGCTCTAGTTGTCCTGGTCTCCGCTGTCTTTCAGGGCAGTAGAGGTCCTTTCTAGGTGCTGATCCACCATCTGGTCTGGATACGTACTGGATCCAGGTGACTGCAGTGACCCTCTGATCTGGATACAGACTGGATCTGGTGGCCACGATGACCTCGGAACAAGAGAGAAACAGACAAATATTAGCGTAGATGCCATTCTTCTAATGATGTAGAAAATACGGTGTTATGTGAAGTGTTTCCGGTTCCGGTTTACCTAATTAATGCAGCCTAAAAATCCTTTAACGGATTTGGATATTAAAAGCATATTAGTATGTTATGTGTATGCCAGGTTAAAGAGATGGGTCTTTAATCTAGATTTAAACTGCAAGAGTGTGTCTGCCTCCCGAACAATGTTAGGTACCTTATTCCAGAGTTTAGGCGCCAAATAGGAAAAGGATCTGCCGCCCGCAGTTGATTTTGATATTCTAGGTATTATCAAATTGCCTGAGTTTTGAGAACGTAGCGGACGTAGAGGAGTATAATGTAAAAGGAGCTCATTCAAATACTGAGGTGCTAAACCATTCAGGGCTTTATGTAATAAGCAATATTTTAAAATCTATACGATGTTTGGTAGGGAGCCAGTGCAGTGTGGACAGGACCGGGCTAATATGGTCATATTTCCTGGTTCTTTTAAGAACTCTTGCTGCTGCATTTTGGACTAGCTGTAGTTTGTTTACCAAGCGTGCAGAACAACCGCCCAATAAAGCATTACAATAGTCTAACCTTGAAGTCATAAATGCATGGATTAACATTTCTGCATTTGACATTAAGAGCATAGGCCGTAATTTAGATATATTTTTGAGATGGAAAAATGCAGTTTTACAAATGCTAGAAACGTGGCTTTCTAAGAAAAGATTGCGATCAAGTAGCACACCTAGGTTCCTAACTGATGACGAAGAATTGACAGAGCAACCATCAAGTCTTAGACAGTGGTCTAGGTTATTACAAGCAGAGTTTTTAGGCCCTATGATTAACACCTCTGTTTTTTCTGAATTTAGCAGTAAGAAATTACTCGTCATCCAATTTTTTATATCGACTATGCATTCCATTAGTTTTTCAAATTGATGTGTTTCACCGGGCTGCGAGGAAATATAGAGCTGAGTATCATCAGCATAACAGTGAAAGCTAACACCATGTTTCCTGATGATATCTCCCAAGGGTAACATATAAAGCGTGAAGAGTAGCGCCCCTAGTACTGAGCCTTGAGGTACTCCATACTGCACTTGTGATGGATATGATACATCTTCATTCACTGCTACGAACTGATGGTGGTCATAAAAGTACGATTTAAACCATGCTAATGCACTTCCACTGATGCCAACAAAGTGTTCAAGTCTATGCAAAAGAATGTTGCGGTCAATTGTGTCAAATGCAGCACTAAGATCCAATAAAACTAATAGAGAGATACACCCACGATCAGATGATAAGAGCTGATCATTTGTAACTCTAAGGAGAGCAGTCTCAGTACTATGATACGGTCTAAATCCTGACTGGAAATCCTCACATATACCATTTTTATCTAAGAAGGAATATAATTGTGAGGATACCACCTTTTCTAGTATCTTGGACAGAAAAGGGAGATTCGAGATTGGTCTATAATTAACAAGTTCTCTGGGGTCAAGTTGTGGTTTTTTTTATGAGAGGCTTAATAACAGCCAGTTTGAAGGTTTTGGGGACATATCCTAATGACAATGAGGAATTAATAATAGTCAGAAGAGGACCTATGACTTCTGGAAGCACCTCTTTTAGGAGCTTAGATGGTATAGGGTCTAACATACATGTTGTTGGTTTAGATGATTTAACAAGTTTATACAATTCTTCCTCTCCTATAGTAGAGAATGAGTGGAACTGTTCCTCAGGGGGTCTGATGTGATACTGTAGCTGACGGCTGAATGGTTGCAATTTTATCTCTAATAGTATCGATTTTAGAAGTAAAGTAGTTCATAAAGTCATTACTGTTTTGGTGTTGGGAAATGTCAACGCTCGTTGAGGCTTTATTTTTCGTTAATTTAGCCACTGTATTGAATAAATACCTGGGGTTATGCTTCTAAAAGAGAAGAAAAGTAATCAGATCTAGCAGTTTTTAATGCTTTTCTATAGGATATGCTACTTTCCCGCCAAGCAATACGAAATACCTCTAGTTTTGTTTTCCTCCAGCTGCGCTCCATTTTTCGGGCTGCTCTCTTTAGGGTGCGAGTATGCTCATTATATCATGGTGTCAAACTGTTTTCCTTAACCTTCCTTAAGCGTAAAGGAGCAACTATATTTAAAGTCCTAGAAAAGAGAGAGTCCATAGTTTCTGTTACATCATCATGTTGTTCTGAGGTTTTGGATATGCTAAGGAATTTGGATACATCAGGAAGATAACTTAAAAAGCAGTCTTTTGTGGTAGAAGTGATGGTTCTTCGATACTTGTAACAAGAAGTAGAATTTAAAATTTTGGCTATATGAAGTTTACACAGAATTAAATAATGATCTGAGATATCATCACTTGGCTGAATAATTTCAACACTATCAACATCAATTCCATGTGACAGTATTAAATCTAGAGTATGATTTCGACAATGAGTAGGTCCTGAAACATGTTGTCTAACACCAATAGAGTTCAAAATGTCTATAAATGCTGATCCCAATGCATCTTTTTCATTATCGACATGGATATTAAAATCACCAACTATTAAAACTTTATCTGCAGCCAGAACTAACTCGGATGTAAAATAACCAAACTCTTTAATAAAGTCTGTATGGTGCCCTGGTGGCCTGTATACAGTAGCCAGTACAAACATAACAGGGGATTTATCATTAACATTGGTTTCTCTGGATAATGTTATATGAAGCACCATTACATCAAATGAGTTATACTTGAAGCCTGCCCTCTGAGAAATCCTGAAAACGTTGTTATAAATTGAAGCAACTCCTCTCCCTTTGCCTTTTAGACGCGGCTCATGTTTATAGCAGTAATCTTGGGGGGTGGACTCATTTAAAATAATGTAATCAACAGGTTTTAGCCAAGTTTTTGTCAAACAGAGCACATCTATATTATGATCAGTTATCATATTATTTACAAAAAGTGTTTTCGTAGAAATGGATCTGATATTCAATAAGCCAATCTTTATCATTCGTTTATCCATATTGCATTTGTTTTTTATTTGTTGAACCTCAATTAAATTGTTAACCTTAACTTGGTTTGGACGTTTTTTGTATTTTCTAGTTCGGGGAACAGACACAGTCTCTATAGTGTGATATCTAGGTGAAAGAGTTTCTATGTGCTGAGAATTAACTGACCTCTGTGACGGGAGGCAGCTAGCAGACGGTCGGTTTAGCCAGTCTGTCTGCTTCCTGACCTGGGCCCCAGTTAGTCAAGTATAAACACTAAGACTATGTGCCATATTTCTAGACAGAAGAGTTGCACCTCCCCAGGAGGGATGAAGACCATCTCTTTTAAATAGGTCAGGTCTGCCCCAAAAGCTTGTCCAATAGTCTATGAAACCTATGTTATTCTGTGGGCACCACTTAGACATCCAGCCATTGAGTGATGACAATCTGCTATGCATCTCGTCACCACGGTAAGCAGGGAGGGGACCAGAGCATATTACAGTGTCTGACATCGTGCTTGCAAGTTCACACACCTCTTTAAAGTTATTTTTAGTGATCTCCGACTGGCGAAGTCGAACATCATTAGCGCCGGCATGAATAACAATCTTACTGTATTTACGTTTAGCATTAGCCAGCACTTTTAAATTTGCCAAGATTTCATGCGCTCTGGCTCCCGGTAAACATTTGACTATGGTGGCTGGTGTCTATATTCACGTTCCGTACAATAGAATCACCAATAACTAGAGCACTTTCATCAGGTTTCTCAGTGGGTGCATCACTGAGTGGGGAGAACCTGTTTAATGTTTTGATCGGAACAGAAGAGCGGTGTTTTGACCCACGACTACGCTGCCTCACCGTCACCCAGTTGCCCTGCTGCAGGGGCTCTGCTGGAACCGGACAATGTACAGAAGTCCCTGAGCTAGACGCATCCAAAGCCGTATCTAGAGCCCTAACATTCTTACTGTCCTCAATTAAAGTTTGGATGCGTGTCTCTAATTCTGAAATCTTCTCTGTCAGCCTAATTATTTCCCTGCATTTATCACATGTGAATCCCTCATCAGCGACAGAGATAGATAAACTGTACATGTGGCAAGAGGTGCAAATAACGATAGTAGGCGAAGCCATTACTCACCGTGCTTGATGAAATATTCTTACTGCGGTTGTTTGATGAACTTGTGAAAAACTGGAGCGAGAGAGAGGAGAGGAGAGGAGAGGAGAAAACGCTAATGACAAGCTAACGAGTGCTAACGCTTTGCAGGTGTACTGCAGTCACGGAAGAGTGAACGATCAAAGTTAATCTGATAAGATTGATCGATAATATCAGAAATATGGTGTGAATTAAGTTATATTTTACAACTTAAAAAAACAAACAAACAGACAGCAACCGCAATGTTGGGGGTTCGATTCCCCGGGAACACATGATATGTAAAAATTGATAGCCTGAATGCAGTGTAAGTTGCTTTGGATAAAAGCGTCTGCTAAATGCATAAATGTAATTTTTCATTTAATTAAATTTATGTCCAGGTGAGCGTTGTCGTCCATGAGGTCCATCCCAGCAGTTGTACCTTTGTTTAGGTCATATACCAGCATGAGAGTCCAGTTCTCTGTTGGACGAGGATGCATTTCACTCTTTGGGTGTTAATTTGGCATGATCTTGATGGCTCTAGGCCTCTAGGCCAGCCCCTGACTCTGAGTGTTGAAGGCGAGAACTGCCGTGGTTTTGATGCTCTTTTCTGAAGCCATCTTCTGTTTGCAGTAGGCCTTGTGCGCCAATTCTTGCAGTTGTTAAGCACTCATTGTGCGTGGACATGCAAGTACACCAAGATGGTGGCTTACACAATGGTGAAGATTCCTCAGCAAGAGAGTTTTGAAATGTACATCTTGCTCCATATTCTGTTCATTGCGAGTCCCGAAGTACGCCTGTCTTAGTCGGCTGTAGAACAATTGAGAAGATTCCTGATGACCTTGCTTCATCTCCAGGGCAGCCACTCAGGGTCAGCAAACTCTTTGATGAGGGCTTCTCTGAGCAGGTGGTAATCAGTCTTTGTGTGGGCCGGCTGTCGGTTCAGGAAACTGTGAACCTCTGAGCTGGATGTTCCTCGAATCAAATAAAGTCTATCTTTGTCGGTGACATTGAGTCTCATTTCCAGATGAAAGTCGACATCTTGCAGATATCCTGTGATATCATGACTGCCAATCTGGCAATGTTCCTGGCGAGCTTGTAGAGGTTCTTGAATGACTTGTAGAGGTTGATGAGTGTTTCAGCACTTCACCCTTCCCCTTTTGATCCCGTTTCAGTCCAGGAACAGGGGACCTGGGCCTGTTTGGCAGGGGTGAGACTGGTCCCCGCCGTGTCCTTGGAGGCTCAGGGCGCAGCTCGTAGGCATGTCTGAGTTCTTCTCTGAAGCTGTCTGACTCTTCTTTGATGTAGTCCATCTGTCGTGTTATGCAGCTGATCTTGTTTCTTGACTCATCTAGGTGAGTTTCAAGGGCTTTTATTCTGCAGTTCTTTTCTCTGAAGTTGGCCTTTGCCTTTTCCAGGAGCTGCACACATTCTCCACCATTTTTGCAGAGCGCCGTGTTTTCAAATGTCTGATTATAGGACTCCTCATTTAAATGTCCATCTGTTGATGTGGACACACACAATGTTTAAACTAAGGAAATATACTATTTTAACTCAGTTTAAACAATTTATATGTTTTCTATTTTAAATAAAATATAGGTTCATGAGATTTTCAAATCATTGTATTCTGTTTTTATTTACATTTTACAAAGCGTCCCAACTTTTTTGGAACTTGGGTTGTATGAGGTTATGAATCAGAATCAGAAAGAGTTTTATTGTTATTATTGTTTACACACCCAAGGAATTTGTCTCTGTCAGGAGCTTGCAGTACATGTCTGTTACACAGTGCAGACATACTTATAATTAAAGGTAATAATAACACTAATAACAAAGAGATAAAACTATAGAGAAAAAGAAAATGCCAATAGACAGTGATTTGTGTGAAATATTAGGACAGATTTCAAAATAAACACAAAAATTTAATCTGGGGACCAGGTTAAAAAAGTAAATAATAAAAATGAGCTTCCAAATGAAAATCCAGTGCAGGGTTTTCATGGTCCAGTCTGCAAAAAATTGCCGTGCATAGTTAATCTTTCCAGATTTCATGTTCCATATTTAAGGGAAATTTACTGATCATCTCATCTGTTAATGAGATGAGTTGTGATAATCAGTGGGTTTGAGTTTTTACCTTCATCATTATCACATGGGCTAAAATATGGATAGAGTTTGTCAGTAAAGGTCTGACCAGTGAAAGAGTAGATATGGGATCTGGAGCACATGTCATAAAAAGAGACCAGACCCTCCTCATAATCCACAAACACTCCCACCTTCTCAGGTTTCACTTTCAGAGAGAAAGAGACAGGTGGACGTTCACAAGCTTTAAACTGATTCTCATTCCTTAGAATCACAGTCCAGAATCCATTCACTGGAGTCAGTTTCATCGTCTTCTTCCTGTTAACAGATTCTCTGGCCACTCCTAAACTCCACTCACTCTTTCCCTTCACCTGCACCTCATAGTAAAATCTCCCTGAACTGAATCCCTCTTTTGCCAGAACACACAAAACATCATCAAATCTCTTTGGGTTTTCTGGGACATCCTGCTTAATATCTCCATCACTCACTTGTTTTCCATTTCCAGACAGGATGAGATATGGATTCGCTGTATCAGAATCCAGAGTCAAATCCACTAGATGAGAGAATAGACATTATCAATGAACTTCACAACAAACATTTTCATATAATACAGATTATAATGATATAAACAAGTATTATTGTAATGTGTATAGGAGAAATTGGTGTCAGTCACACTGTACCTGCGAACTTCTGTAGACACTTCAATCCTGTGGACACAGATGACAATATGATGATTAATTATTTATAGAAATATTTCAGTTTAACGGAGAGTTTATTTCTATTGTCAGCATCATCCATCAGTTTGAAAAACAGAATTGAAGCTGTCCAAATGAAGGTGTCAGAAGCTGTCCAAATGAAGTTCTTAGCAATGCATATTACTAATCAAAAATTAAGTTTCTGTAAGGTCATGTTATTGTTTTCATTAATGTTGTAACCTGCTGTTGGTGAGTCTAGTCTGTTCATACCACGTCGAGTCTGTTTCTGTCCCGTCTGTTCAAGTTCCATCTGTTCAAGTCAAGTCTGTTCATTCCTCGTCAAGTCAAGTCAAGTCAAGTATTTGTTTATTGTTTGGATTTTGGATTGCACCTGTAAATAAACTGCACTTGGGTTCATCTACGCTCGTCTCAGTAGACTACTCGTTACAGTGTAAATTTCCTACTGTAAATATATTAAAAAAGTATGATGCTGCTAAAAATAACTGTATTTTGTGTATTTACAATATGATGACATTCCAATCAGCTAATCAACTAAAAAAACCTACAAAGGTTCCCTGTGTCTTCAAAATGATTTCTGACAATCATGGACACCCTTCACAAGGAGTGTAATTCACATAAATAAATTGCCAGTAAGCTGGCTGGTCACAGAGTGCTGTATCCAAGCATGTTAACAGAAAGCTGAGTGGAACGAAAAAGTGTCAAAGAAAAAATACAAAACCAAGCGAAAGAACTGCAGTCTTATGAGAATTGTCAAGCAAACTGGATTCAAGAATTTTAGAGAACTTCACAGGGAATGCACTGAGGCTGGGGTCAAGGCATCAAGAGCCACCACACACAGGCGTGTCAAGGAATTTGGCTACAGTTGTCGTATTCCTCTTATTAAGCCACTCCTGAACAGCAGACAACGTCAGAGGTCTTACCTGGGCTAAGGAGAAGAAGAAATGGACTGTTGTCCAGTTGTCCAAAGCCCTTTTTTCAGATGAGAGCAAGTTTTGTATTTCATTTGGAAACCAAGGTCCTAGAGTCTGGAGGAAGGGTGTAAAAGCTCATAGCCCAAGTTGCTTGAAGTCCAGTGTTAAGTTTCCACAGTCTGTTATGATTTGGGGTGCAATGTCATCTGCTGGTGTTGGTCCATTGTGTTTTTTGAAAACCAAAGTCACTGCAACCCGTTTAACAAGAAATTTTGGAGCACTTCATGCTTCTGCTGACCAGCTTTTTGAAGATGATGATTTAATTTTCCAGCAGAATTTGCCACCTACCCACACTGCCAAAAGCACCAAAAGTTGGTTAAATGACCATGGTGTTGGTTTGCTTGACTGGTCACCAACATCTCACTAAATGTGTTTTTTAATTGGTTTTATTAAGTATTCTAATTTGTTGAGATAGTGAATTGATGGGTTTTGTTAAATGTGAGCCAAAATCATTACAATTAAAATAACCAAAGGCTTTCACAATTTGAGTTGAATTACTGAAAATAAAGCACCTGTAACCATGATTTTAGTCGTGTCTTCTTATGAAAGGCAAAAACAGAGTAGATCCACTTTATCAACGAAACAGCCTCACACACCGCAGCCTTGAGTGAGCGAAGGCCAGAGGCCTAGAGTGAATCACGGCCAGCTGGAGTGAGCAGAGGCGGATTTTACAAAGGAGTGTACCTTGTGCTTTTGCAACCACATTTGACGACCCTGGAGCTGGACGCTGCTTCGTCCACGGTGAAATCCCATTCTGTGATCTACAGTGCAAAACAATGTATTTCCTCAGTGACCAGCACGAATCAGCTCCAGGCATGTCTTATCAGAAATCATCCTCTTTCGGAAGGCCAAACAAAGTAGTTTCGCTTTCACAGTGAAACACACACAGCTATACGACATTTCGGCGTCTATTACAAAACTACAATGAGAATAAAAGGTACGCTGCATTTCATTTCAGGAGGGTGTAGACAAGTCTCAACTTTTATAAAGAATATCTCTTTGTATTTGAAACTTTAGTCTTTGCAACTCTACAGATCTTATTTTTGCACCAAGAGCTTGTAACACTCCAAAGAGAATTGAAAATTTGAAATCGCATCATATGAGCCCTTTAATACTTACATCATGTTCATGACATGTTGCTTTTTGGTATTCACAAGTAATACTTATTTAACTGGTTATGAAATTATATAAAGTTGGATAGAAGTTAACATAAGAAATCTATTTACTGTGATATTAACATACCTGACTGACAGAGTTTTTCATTTAGAGTTTTCTCCAGCTGAATCAAAGCTCTTTTGATAGGAAGCACATTCACATCAGAGTCAGTCCTGATCTCAGTCCAGTTCTTGATGTGTGGATGACTGCACAGGGATGATAACTTCTAAAGCAGGAGAGAGAAGACTAGTAAATATGTTCATTTTTTTTTTTACTTTAAATAGGCATAAGCTTTCTAACAGAGTTAACTGTTTTCTGATTTGACTTCATTAATCATTAATCATTAGATTGACTTTCAATCTCTTTCATACTATTTCTAAAGACCACAGCTCATCAGGTTTGTCAAAAGAGCATTTGATAAATAATATTCTCTATTCTCAGTGCTGATACAGATGTTGACAGACCTGCAGGAGCTGCAGATGATCATCAGTGTGTGAGATCTGCTCCAGCTCAGTGTTTCTCTTCTTCAGATCAGTGATTTCCTGCTGCAGCTCTTTAATGAGATCTTCAGCCTGTTTCTCTGCTGCTTTCTGCTGTTCCTCCATCATCTTTAGCAGCTCAGACTGACATCTCTCAATGGAGCGGATCAGATCAGTGAAAAGATCAACACTGGACGATTTCTCTTCCTCTGTGTTCCTCTAATCAATGAGATTAATTAACTAAATATTCTATATGACAATCAATCTATTATGTTATATATATATTTTTTTTTTACCTCATTGTTACTTGAAACAAGATTTTTTTAAATCAATTTATTTGAGCACATTTATTGCAGAGACTGAAATGTTATGAGGCATACCATTATTAACTGGAATACTTTCCCCACATACCTTTCTCAGCTCTACTGAGTGCTGGATCTCTTGAATCTTCTTCATTCTCTTCTGGATCATCTGCTGCATGTCTGTCTGTGTCTGAAACAGCTGAATCTACGGACAGAGAAAAAGAAAGAGCTTCCATCAAAGTCTGTCTTTGAATAAGGATTAAAGGAAATGTTCACGGTTCCTTAACTGTAACCTTGTTCCCTGAGAAAGAGGAACGAGATGCTGTGCTGCTCAGCACATTGGGAAACGTCTAATTCATGACCAGCTGTGAATAATGTGTGTAACACAGCGATAGAATTGACCTGGCGGTAATATAGCCTCAGTTGATGACGTCATCAGAGCGCGCCCGCAACACGGGGCTATAAAAAGATATGCCACAGGTGCATCAACAGGACATTTTGTCTGAAGAGGAGTCCTGGGACATCAACATGGCAATGCAGCGCAGCATCTCGTTCCACTTTCTCAGGGAACAAGGTTACAGTTAAGTACCTGGTAATGTTCCCTTTTGAAAGCTTCAGTCAATGCTCGCTGCTCAGTGCATTGGGAACGAGAATACCCACGCCGCCGTGCTCAAAAATGTCTGGACCCCTAAAGTTGTGCAGGTGTGCTACCAACCCACAAGAAGGCCTCAGATATTAGCTTGTGATGTTGACTCAAGGACATGAGAGCCCAGAGTAGCATGAACATCTAAAAAACTATAAAATCTTATGAATGTGTGTGGAGTGGACCAACAAACCGCATCACAAACCTGTTTTAAGGGGGCACCCTTTGCTAAAGCACTAGATGAGGCAACCCCCCTTGTGGAGTGAGCTCTAAGACCTATAGGCGAAGCCTCATAAGCCAAAGCAATAGCATCCCTGACCCAATGAGACATGGTCTGCCTGGTGGCAGCTGCTCCTCTGTTACTACCACCATAACAGACAAACAGTTGCTCCGACTTATGCCACTGGCTAGTGTGGTGGACATAAGTCTGAAGAGCACGGACTGGACACAGTCTATAAGGTTTCTCCTGCTCCAGTGTTGTGAACGGTATAGCTGAAAACAGAACCATAGGCAGGTAATCAGGAAGAAGATGCAAACTTACTTTCACCATCCCTGGGGCAAAGTCTAAGCATGATGGTGAGATAGACAGAGCAAAAGACCGCTCCCCAGCCCATCAGGGAGGCATCCGTCGTTAGCAGTCTATGACGACACAGTGCCCTTAGAGTGGGATCCAAGGCATGGAACCGGGGTCTGAGCCACAGAGATAGTGTACGAAGCCCGCAGCGCATCATTTTTATTTGCTTTTGAGGATTGGCTCTTGGATGAAATCCTCTGGCTTTTAGCCACAAATAAAATGGTCTCATGTGCAACAGCCCCAGAGGAATCACCTTAGATGCTGAAGCCATGAAACCTAACATCATTCGGTACTTATGAACAGTGCGATCTTGGCCTAGCCTGACCTCGCTCATGGTCTGCCGAATGTTCTTGATTCAAACGGGAGACAGTTGTGCCCGCATTGTGATCAAATCCCAAACGGTCCCAACATAAGTTGTTCTCTGGGACGGATAAAGAACACTTTTCTTGGTGTTGAGTCTCAACCCTAGAGAAACTAGATGAGCTTACACGATGTCTCTGTTTTCTAGCGCCATCTCTTGCGATTGTGCTAGTATTAACCAGTCGTTGATGTAATTCAAAATGCAAATGCTCTGGAGTCATAATGGAGCCAGCGCTGCATCCATGCATTTTGTGTATGTGCGGGGTGATAAGGCTAGGCCAAATGGAAGAACCTGAAATTGGTACGCTTCGCCCCCAAAAGCGAACCTCAGGAATTTACAGTGTTGTGCTGTAACAGCCCGACTCACTCTTTGGAAGAGGAAAATGTTCTATGGCCTCTTAGCTCAGAAGAGTTTGTATCTCTTATGACAGTGTGTGCATCAGGTCTGGTTTCGCGGAAGTAGAGACCACGCCTTTGAAACGTAGAGGACGACGAATAAATTGGATCCTGTACCCTATCTGTACTGTGCTTAATACCCACACAGAAATGCCTGGCAGAAGTTTCCACGCTGTCAGACTCTCTGAGAGTGGAACCAATTTTAACACTTCCTTTTGAGGGGATGT
This sequence comes from Carassius auratus, assembly GCF_003368295.1. Lineage (NCBI taxonomy): Eukaryota > Metazoa > Chordata > Actinopteri > Cypriniformes > Cyprinidae > Carassius > Carassius auratus. The sequence goes on from NC_039290.1 coordinate 8,408,985, forward strand.
TAGATGTTCCGTGTCCTGAATGATGGCAGGAAACACCTAATATTTTGCTGGAAACCACTGCCCCCTGAGGCACAAGAGGTGGCAGGGATGGAGGGGTTTTGTGAGGGGTGAACGCTCCCTTGTGCGCCTAGAGCCACTAGCTCAGTGCCCTGAAGCAGCGGACCGGCAGGGGACGACCGTACTAGCTGCTCTAGAGACCTCTGTAGAGGTAACGAGCTGCTTAGCCTCGCTACATTTCCGGGCGGTAACTGAGAGAATCGCTCGCCGGACATCGCTGCGCCGTGAAATACCAGCAGGGTTGGCAGAACGATCTCCTGAGGGCACTGAGGAGAGACGGGCACTGTTTAATGCGGTGCCGATGGCCCCTCCCCTTGAGTGGGTTGAGGAAGGAACTGACGAATGCCTCTTCAATGCCCGTCAAATTAAGCCACAGATGCCTCTCCGTGCTGACTAAAGCTGACATAGAATGGCCGAGGGCATGGGCTGTTTGCTTGGTTGCACAGGGAGACAAATCTGTGGCTCGACGAAGCTCAGCGAACACTTCCTCTTAGCCCCGCTACGTTTCCGGGCAGTAACTGAGAGAAGTTCGCACCGGAAATCGCTGCACCCTGGAAGACCGGCAGGGTTGGCAGACCGATTTCCTGAGGGCCCTGAGGATAGACGTAAACCGCTCTTCCCCAGAGATTAACTACTGCCCACACTCAAGTCCTTCAACAGGTCAGCCTGGTATGCCTGTAACACTGCCATAGTGTGCAGTGCAGCACCAGTCTGACCTGCAGCCTGGTAAGCCCAAGAGGTATATCATCCCCATCATGAACTGAAGAAGCACCGGAGCGCGCTTCAAGTTCATGAGAAGGGATGCGTGGATCAGGTGATGCAGCAAGCGATTGTGTCGGACCGTCACTCGCTTGTCATGCAGATCCCTACGAGAGCCCCGCGATGATAATGTGGGTGCGGTCTAGAAATAGTTCATACGAGAGCGAAGCATTTTCTTCACTGTGAACAGTTCACATGCTCGCACTCGCCTTTCAGAACCGCATTCTCTTCCCCAACAAACAAAACCTTAATCGTGTGTATCCAGTTCAGACATGGAAAGTGAGCCTGGAGGAACACAGCACTTACCGTTTCGTTGTCTCATCCTAACAAAAATTTGTACCAAACGAAATAAATTTCCTGCACACTTGCACAGAATGATCTGAAGACAAAAGCCCTATTGATGCACCTGTGGCTTATCTATTTATAGCCCCATGTTGCGGGTGCACTCCGATGACGTCATCAACCGAGGATATATTACCGCCAGGTCAATTCTATCGGTGTGTTACACACATTATTCACAGCTGGTCATGAATAAGACGTTTCCCAATGCGCTGAGCAGCGCACCATCGACTGAAGCTTTCGAAAGGGAACCAAAATTATTAATGACACCTCTTTCACTACATTAGTGTTTGTCCAGTCAAACTGAATGAAATGAAAGGGCAATCCTTTGAAAATGTCTTGCAATTTCAACACAGAGAAAACTGCATTTAATGGTGAGTTTAAAGTGTTTTGTTAGTATCTCTTGCCTTCTTCTGTTGACTCTCCTCCTCTATAGGAACAGTGTTGTGACTCCTGTGGTCTCCTTCAGTGCAGGACAAACACACACACGTCTGATCATCTCTGCAGAACAGCTCCAGAGGTCTCTCATGTTTCTGGCATAAATAATCCTCCAGATTTTCCACAGCGTTGATCAGTGTGTGTTTCTTTAGACGTGGGACTCTGAGATGAGGCTCCAGGTGACTCTCACAGTAAGAGCTTTGACATGTCAGACAGGACTTCACAGCTTTATGCTCTCTTTCATCACAGAAGTCACAGAACACTTCAGATTTTTCTAGTTTGAGCTTATCCTGAAATTGTTGCACAACCTCTCTGAGTGTTGTATTAATCTCAAGATCAGGTCTTCTGCTGAATTGTTCTTCACAGACAGAACAGAAGCAAGTCTCTGTGTTTGTCCAGCACTTGTTCAGGCAGCTTCTGCAGAAGTTGTGTCCACATGGAGTGGTGACTGGATCAGTGAACACATCCAGACAGATGGAGCACTGGAGCTCCTCATTTAGTGGACCACTGGAGTATGCCATGCTGAAAAGATAAGTAATAACAATATTTCATGTGCATAGCTGAATATAGCAGATTTGATAAAACTAATGTGCACTGAGTAATTAAGTTTGTGTGCAAAGAAAATGATGTTGCACGTTAAAAATGATTCTAACTAAAAAGTTTAACCACTGTAGACATAGAACAATATGTCAAAGCAGTTTCTGACAGGAAATTAGAGCTAACCTGCCTCCACCACAAAATCTTCACTCGGCTATAAGCTCCGCCCCTTACTTCCTGTAAGACTGCTGGTTTGTTGCTTCAGATGGCTCTGTGGCACTGCAGTGGATAGTTTTTACAAGAAAGAAGTTTTCACATTAATATTTTAATACTATCATGAAAATGTATTATTTTATTTATGAACAACAACACAGAAAAAGTGTGTGTGCAATATTTCAAACAAATAAACCACTAAATATCTGTAAACATCAGGTGTTATTTTTGTTTAATGAATTTATGATATTTCACTGTACTGTGTTAATTCTGTCTGCAGTTCAAGCACCTGTTTTACTGTTTCTTGTTTTTGAAGCCTTTAACAGCACACATCAAACTTTGGTTTACAGACAAATAAAGGACATATTTTTAAAGTACTTTTTGATATTGCTTCATGCTATTAAACTACTAAACTAGTTCTTTCATTTCCATCACTTACCTTTGAGTAAATATCAGGTCTGATAGTTAGTTTCAGTTGTTGCTTGATGAAGCTTCCTGTTCATCTGTTTCTTTTCACTTTCACTGCAGTCTTTAATTCACTTGCAGTGATGTCATACGGTAGCTCCGCCCATGAAACTTTTTAAGGCTGATGATACACGGGGCAACTCTTTGAGCAATTTTACCATCAACAGGCAACCAGGTGAGACACAGGGCCCACAACCGATCTAAAGCGCTCAGATATAATTTTGTTACCTATTCTCTATGTGAAAATGCTGAAAAAACTTTTATCAATAACGTCCCCCCCGTGTATCATCACCTTCAGAATCCAGAGACACACAGGACTCAGAGCTCAGCCTCGCTTTACTCTGTTACACTGACGCTCAGGAGAGCGTGTGTGACAGTCCATTGACACTACATTGTGAAGAAGGAACGGATTCCTGTCGACCTCAAACCACAAGAGAGTGAGTGGAGTTTACTATTAAACACTCCACCAGAGACCTTTTCTCTGGTTATTGTGCCCAAAATGGGAATGCAGAGCATCAGAAAGAACATGAATGGGTAAGACTGTGTTTAGGAGCATTTTAATCGCAGGTAAGACATGTTAATGCTCCTTAGATTTGTTAACTGTATTATATTAGATGTGATTAACTGTATTTAGAGTGAAAATCTTCCTGTAAGGTTATACTCTTGTTCTGTCTGTCAGTGATGTGTAGAAGCTTGTGACGGTTAAACAGATGGAGAAGTTTGTTTCTAGCGTCTCTGTCTCTCAGAAGCTTCTGGCATCGATGGACTGTCGTCAGTTCACTCAAGAGCACAGATTCACTCAGATTGAGCTCAAACCAAAGTATAAGAGAGAACATTCATTGTAAAGCCTTCTAATGCTCTCTGTTCTCTAAAAATAATGTTAACTAGACTGAAGGTTCATAAACACTAAATAATAATTTAGATAAAACTGATGCAAGTCATCAACAAAGATCCTTCATGTTTTATTCATATCATAATGTAGATCTATAATCATTTCTGAACTTAAGTAGTGTATAAAAGGAAAGTCAACTGTACCATCTGCTGGACATTCTTGGGCATCCAGGTCAACAAGCATCCAGGCCACCGTAGTTATCATACACTGATCACGCGGCAGGACAGCCAATCAAATCACTGTGTTGTCGGATTACTGTTAAAATATAACCTTTAAGCTTTGTTTTGCATGGTCAGAAAGAGATGGTTCGTGTTGTTTTCTCCTGATTCCTGTCAAAGTCGTGTGCGTCAATGACCAAAAATCACAAACACACTCATGCCTATATCCATATGACCATGCACAAGTTGTATAGACCAATGCCAATGTACCAATATAACCAGCAAACTTGATGGATATTAAAGTAACCAAACTGGAATTCCGGTCTACGTGTCCTTACCGACACTCCATGGCAATGACCAAGAATCATACCTAAGAATCAGCACACCTTCCCTTCAAATTTGGTCCTTCGAGCCAGATCCGGGTCGTTACCATGGCAACTCCAGAGTCTGAAATATCTAAATCTGCTCCTGCCTCATCCCAGCGCCCACGCAGAGCAATCCAGAGGCCTGCCTTCCTAGACGACTGTGTGGTCAACTATACTGGGAACCCATCAGGACAGACTGTTAAACCTAAACAGAAGGTAATGGTGACTTCGACCCCCATCTCCTCTCACCACCTATTTGGAACAGCTGGGGCATCAGAAGATTTCATGCTGCAGATAATGGAAATTACAAGGCAACAGAGCGAGACTGCTTGACGCCAAACAGAACTCTTGGAAAAAGTCCTGCTACACAGTACTCCTCAAACATCTGCTCACTCCTCACAAGCATCATCTCAGCATCAGACACCTAGAACCCAGATCATGAAATCAGTGGAAAAGGGAAGGCCAAAATCTGATGCCAGTCTTGATGTTGTACCCCAGATCGTCATCCTTGGCCACAGCCTGGGAAAACCCAAACCACCCAACCCTCTTTCGTTGAGGAGCTGTCTCAAATGCTGAGGAGAACCCAAGTCAGAGACACTAATTTCCAGTCACCACTCCCAACGAGCAGAGAGACCAGTCTGTCGACACACCATTATGCCTCACCATGCTGCAGCCCCTCAGCAGATCCAATTAGAACACATGTGCATGCCAGTGCAGAGCCCAATAATGCTCTACAAGCCCTTGACAGAAGGTATGGCCGGCCCTACCAGTTTGTGCTAATGAAAATAGAGACTTGCGAGAATCTGCCACCTATTTGTGCTGGTGATGAGCGGGCATTTGACAGCTTTTCCCTTAGAGTCCAAACCATAGTCAATATGCTCAAAGCCTTGAAGAAGGAGGGGATTGAAGAACTGCACAGTGGATCAAATGTGAAACACCTTCTGAACCGTCTTCCTCATTCACAACAAACCCAATTTAGGAGGCATCACCTCAAAAGAATCCCAGATAAGACCAAGTTCTCCCTCCTTGAGTTTGCAGATTGGCTACAGCTAGAAGCCAACTGTATGGAATTTTACCCAACTGATGAGACAAGAACCATGAAACGAGATCAAAGGGCAGTGATTCGGGGACAAATCAAACAAACGACCATACTGCATGGTGTAGAACAAAGACAGGCCACAGAACCATTACCTGAATCCAAAGCAGTTCATCCCAAATTACCTACCAAGCCCAAAGCCTCTCCATACTCCACAACATCAACCAAAGGAAAGGTGAGGTTACCAGTAAGAACAATAGTCTGTACAACTTCACCACAGAGACTCTTTACTTAGACCAACCTCGTTGTGGTGGGAAGGTGTTCCTGAAAGTTGTAAAGGTTACCATACATCATCAACAGAAAGCTTTGGACACATTTGCTGTACTTGATGACGGTTCAGAGCGCACCATTCTGCTTGACACAGCTGCACAGCATCTAGGATTAAAAGGCAAACCTGAGCAACTGAATTTACGGACAGTACACTAAGACATCAGGACATTGCATGGCACTTCCGTAAACTTCAGCTTATCCACTCCAATTGACCCCAAGAAAAGGTTCAGCATTCAGGGGGCCTTCACAGCTGATCAGTTTTGTTTAGCAGAATACACCTACCCTGTGAGTACCCTGCAGGAAAGGTTTAGAAACCTGAGAGGGAAAACCAGTGCGACTGGGTCCACCTGGGGGTCCAGCTGCAGTCAGAACTCGCCTTGGCTGGATCCTGCAAGGCCCTTCCAAACATCTGCAGGTTCAACTCTCAGCATCCCATTGTCTCTTCACATCCAACTGCTCCCCATCTGTAGAACTGTATCATCACATTGAACGGTTATGGCAGATGGACATCCTGCTTTATCGCTGTGAAAAGATGGTAATAAGGTCACAACAGGACAGAGAAGCACTGAACATGCTGGAGACACAGACTGTCCAAGTTAAAGTAGATTGAGTTGAATGATACGCCACTCCACTTTTGAGAGTTAAAACTATGCCTGTTACATGCTCCAAAGGATGCAGTTATGTGCCATCTCCGAACACTGAACATCGGTTGGCAAAGGACCTAACATTAGCTAACAAGTACAAAGACGAGATCCAGAAATTGGAGAGAGATGGTTACGCCACTAAGATGTCACCTGAAGAAGCAGCCCAATCTACAGAATCATGGTATCTACCCCACCATATTGTCACCCACAATCGCAAACATAGAGTGGTTTTTAACTGCTCGTACACCTACAATGGTCAAAATCTAAACAAGCAGCTGTTACCTGGACCTACTCTAGGCCCCTCTCTCCTTGGAGTGTTGATCCGCTTCAAAGAACATCGAGTAGCCATCAGTGGAGACATAAAGTGAATGTTCCATCAGGTCTGCCTGCTCCCCAGAGACAGACCCCACCTAAGGTTCTTGTGGCGAGGAATCATACCTAAGAATCAGCACACCTTCCCTTCAATTAGCATTTTCAATGCAAGACTTTTACTTGCATCAGAGTATTTTTACATTGCTTTATACATTTTTAGGTAAAGGATCTTAATACTTCGTCCACAACAATATTTAACGAGGTTAACTTATAATGTTACCCTCCTTGTGGTTAGTTTGCACAAGATCAACAAGCTTTTTTGCTTTGCGGCCGCTCGATTTACCTCAGAGCGTCTGAGCGCTCACAAATCTTTCTGCAGCGTCGTGAGCAGAGCGGCAAGAGTGATTTTTTACGCTCTCGACGCCGGCGGTGTGATCCCACAGTAAGGGGCTGTTCACATGTCGCGCCTAAAAACGCGTGGAAAACTCATAGGCGCGTCACTTTCTCCTTCTTTCCAAAGAGCTCGGCCACTTGCACTCCTGAAGCATCTGCTGTTGCTAAGCAACCTTGACCTGCTCTCTCCATGAAGACGCGGAAATGTCAGCAAAGGATAAATGGACTTGCAGCACTAAAAATCGCTTACAGTAGCTCTGCTTATAAATTTATTTCAAAATGGCAATCCATATATAGCTATGGTCAGCTGTTCCTTCATCTTGGCTGAGCTTTCAACGTTGTTATGGGAAAGGATGAGGCTGATTGGTTGGTTCTTGTCACATGACCCGCGGGGCGCTTGCGGCTCTCTGAAAAGTTGAGATGTTTATAACTCGATGCGGTGCGGACACACCTGGAAAAAACGAGCGTCTCTACCATTATGAGCGTGCATACCCTACATTGGAAATAACAAACTTGCGCACGCAAAAGACGCGATACGTGAACGGCCCCTAATGCAATGGGTTAAGTGTCTATTTTTATTTTTTTACTGTGATTATTTATAAACTGAGACAAAAAATTGGGATACACTACATGACTTTTAAAATTTTAATAGCATTTAAAAACACTACACATTATACAAGTAGTTACGGAGAAATACTGGCCATCATTCACTAAAAGACTGAGGATCACACAGAAATACATGGCTTGGTGCTAGGAGACACATGACAAATGTTAAATATAGTGTGCTTCTCAAACAGAAGTCTGCATCAGTCAGTAGTTCAGTCCTTCAGAGGCTTGTAGTCTAGAGTTCTCCTCTGCATTAATCGCTAGAATGAGATGCTCTAGTAAGCACATGTATACGTCGCATATGTTCCTGCCCTCATCCCCATGGCACAAAAATACTAATAAAACAGAATTTTGGAAAAATACTTTGTAATACAAGTCTTCATATTATTTGGCTTTCTATTAATGCAATACAATGAATACAATGTAAGCCATCTCCAGTGGCTTACATTATCAGCATTTTAGTGTTAACATCTATTCTTTTAAGTCTGAAAACATTAAATATTCTCTTACATTTCATAATAAATTCAGACAAGCTCAATACTGACTCGTTTTCCATCAATTTATTTTCTTGAATTGAAATGTGCACAAAGGTTGTTGAGTAATTGAAAGTCGCGGAGGGTACATCCCAGGCATCCTTCAAATTCAGCTCAATGAAGGATGCTGAATGACGGCTGCCTTTCAAGGATCCTTCTGATTGAGACGGCCTTCAGGGAAATTTGATAGGATGCACCCTTCTGTTTGAGAAGCACCAATAGTTTGTGCTTGTGTACCACACACAACCTGCAAAGCCATCTGTGTCTGGCTGCAGTATACAGGTTACAAATACTATAGAATACCCAAGATGTGTCAATCGTTTAGTTTTGAATAGAAAAAAAGAAATGCTCAATATGGCAGTGTGAAGAATGGGGCGGGGCCGAGAGCCATGGGAATGGGGCGAGGCCAGTGGAGTGATTGGAAATGAGCGACACCTGCTCGACCAACCGTTCTCGAGTCCCACCGAGATGGAAGGATATAAAACCGGAGCGACGACAGTGACGGATGAGGGAGGACCAGGCCCGTGATTTATTTTGCGTTTTGATCGTGTTTGTGTCTGTATTTTATTATTAAAGTTATTTGATTGTCTGCCGGTTCCCACCTCCTTCTTCCCGATATGACGTTTGTACTGCGTTGCATTGGTGCAGAAACTCGGGAGAAGGACGGATTAGCTGCTGAAGAGCCCTTGCCGCTGTGGTGAATCCGCGGTGCCATCGAGCAGGCGAGGAAGTGTGCCGCCATGGACGCTCGAGGTAGTGGGCTGGAGTGAGTTGCCGGGGATGGGCCCGAAATTATCATGAACTCTTAAAAATGATTATGAAAAGAAAAGGTAATATTGCATATAAAATGATATCTACGTATGAACTAATTTGCACAATAAAGTAAATATTCTTACTCAGTGAATTTTTTTTTGGCTCAGTTTACAGAAAAGTGTACTTCACACATCCTTTCATTATGATGCAACATTGTTTCCTCTTCAGGTGAGTATTTAACATCTTTATTATTGTGGGGATTAGTGTATAAGTGCTATACACACACACACACACCGGTCAGAGTTTGGGATCAGAATGATTTATTTTGATGAAAGAAAATGATCATTATTATTTATTTTTTTACAGGAGTTTACTCATCGAAACTGCATTTATTTGATCAAAAGTACAGGGAAAAAAGTTAAATATTATTATGAAGTAAAACAATTTTCTATTTTAATATACATTCAAATCTATTTTATTTCTTTGATTTTCAGCATCATTACTCCAGTCTTCAGTGTCACATGATCTTCAGAAATCATTATAATATTATGATTTATTATCAGAGTTGTGCTGCTGAAACTGTGATAGTCTTTCAGGATTCTTTGATGAATGAAAAGTTAAAAAGAAGAGAATTTATTTAAAATAGAAAATTATTTTAGGATATATTATTGATTGTTTTGATTCAGATCGGCACTTCGGAGCATGTTCGCGACTCGGTTGATTCAGATCGCCACTTCGGAGCCTGTAAGCGACTCCATTGATTCAGATCGGCACTTCGGAGCATGTTCGCGACTCGGTTGATTCAGATCGCCACTTCGGAGCCTGTAAGCGACTCCATTGATTCAGATCGGCACTTCGGAGCTTTTTCGCGACTCGGTTGATTCAGATCAGGACTTCGGAGCCTTTTCGTGACTCGGTTGATTCAGATCGGGACTTCGGAGCCTATTTGTGATTTTTTTAAAATTCATATCTGGACATCGGAGCAGGAAGTTTTTGTCAAACAGTTCATTGGTGATAAATGAATATTTTGACCTGAGCCTTTTTTTTTACTTGTCGATTTGATTTTTAAATGATTTCAATGACTTTTGAAAGTAAAGCCTTCTTGTACCTCAGTTGCATGTGTTGTGTTTTATTAATTGTGGATGGATTTATCAACTGAGAAATAAAGTTGAACGGAAATTATCATGAACTCTTAGATGATTATGAAAAGAAAACGTAATATTGCATATAAAATTATATCTAAGTATGAACTAATTTGCGCAATACAGTATATATTCTTACTCAGTGAAATTTTTTTTGGCTCAGTTTACAGAAAAGTGTACTTCACACATCCTTTCATTATGATGCAACATTGTTTCCTCTTCAGGTGAGTATTTAACATCTTTATTATTGTGGGGATTAGTGTATAAGTGCTATACACACACACACACCGGTCAGAGTTTGGGATCAGAATGATTTATTTTGATGAAAGAAAATGATCATTATTATTTATTTTTTTACAGGAGTTTACTCATCGAAACTGCATTTATTTGATCAAAAGTACAGGGAAAAAAGTTAAATATTATTATGAAGTAAAACAATTTTCTATTTTAATATACATTCAAATCTATTTTATTTCTTTGATTTTCAGCATCATTACTCCAGTCTTCAGTGTCACATGATCTTCAGAAATCATTATAATATTATGATTTATTATCAGAGTTGTGCTGCTGAAACTGTGATAGTCTTTCAGGATTCTTTGATGAATGAAAAGATAAAAAGAAGAGAATTTATTTAAAATAGAAAATTATTTTAGGATATATTATTGATTGTTTTGATTCAGATCGGCACTTCGGAGCATGTTCGCGACTCGGTTGATTCAGATCGCCACTTCGGAGCCTGTAAGCGACTCCATTGATTCAGATCGGCACTTCGGAGCTTTTTCGCGACTCGGTTGATTCAGATCAGGACTTCGGAGCCTTTTCGTGACTCGGTTGATTCAGATCGGCACTTCGGAGCCTATTTGTGATTTTTTTAAAATTCATATCTGGACATCGGAGCAGGAAGTTTTTGTCAAACAGTTCATTGGTGATAAATGAATATTTTGACCTGAGCCTTTTTTTTTACTTGTCGATTTGATTTTTAAATGATTTCAATGACTTTTGAAAGTAAAGCCTTCTTGTACCTCAGTTGCATGTGTTGTGTTTTATTAATTGTGGATGGATTTATCAACTGAGAAATAAAGTTGAACGGAAATTATCATGAACTCTTAGATGATTATGAAAAGAAAACGTAATATTGCATATAAAATTATATCTAAGTATGAACTAATTTGCGCAATACAGTATATATTCTTACTCAGTGAAATTTTTTTTGGCTCAGTTTACAGAAAAGTGTACGGTACACATCCTTTCATTATGACACAACATTGTTTCCTCTTCAGGTGAGTATTTAACATCTTTATTATTGTGGGGATTAGTGTGTAAGTGCTATACACACACACACACACACACACACACACACACACACACACCGGCCAGAGTTTGGGATCAGAATGATTTATTTTGATGAAAAAACTGATTATTATTATTTATTTTTTTACAGGAGTTTACTCATCGAAACTGCATTTATTTGATCAAAAGTACAGGGAAAAAAGTGAAATGTTATTATGAAGTAAAACAACATTTTTCTATTTAAATATACATTAAAATCTATTTTATTTCAGTGATTTTCAGCATCATTATTCCAGTCTTCAGTGTCACATGATCTTCAGAAATCATTATAATATGATGATTTATTATCAGAGTTGTGCTGCTGAAACTGTGATATTCTTTCAGGATTCTTTGATGAATGAAAAGTTAAAAAGAAGAGAATTTATTTAAAATAGAAATCTTTTCTAACAATAAACACTAGAGTTCAAAAGTTTGTGGTCATTAAAATTTATTCTTTCTTTCTAAAAGAAAAATAGAACTCTTTTAGGATGTATTATTGATTGTTTTGATTCAGAACAGCACTTCGGAGCATGTTCGCAACTCGGTTGATTCAGATCGGAAATTCGGAGCCTGTCCGCGACTCGGTTGATTCAGAACGGCACTTCGGAGCATGTTCGCGACTCGGTTGATTCAGATCGGCACTTCGGAGCCTGTTCACGACTCGGTTGATTCAGATCGACACTTCGGAGCATGTTCGCGACTCCGTTGATTCAGATGGGCACTTCGGAGCCTGTTCGCGTCTCCGTTGATTCAGATCGGCACTTCGGAGCTTTTTCGCGACTCGTTGATTCAGATCGGCACTTCGGAGCTTTTTCGCGACTCGGTTGATTCAGATCAGGACTTCGGAGCCTGTTCGCGACTCGGTTGATTCAGATCGGGACTTCGGAGCCTGTTTGTGATTTTTTTTTAATTCATATCTGGACATCGGAGCAGGAAGTTTTTGTCAAACAGTTCATTGGTGATAAATGAATATTTGGACCTGAGCCTTTTTATTTATTTGTCGATTTGATTTTTAAATGATTTCAATGACTTTTGAAATTAAAGCCTTCTTGTACCTCAGTTGCATGTGTTGTGTTTTATTAATTGTGGATGGATTTATCAACTGAGAAATAAAGTTGAACAGAAATTATCATGAACTCTTAAAGATGATTATGAAAAGAAAACGTAATATTGCATATAAAATTATATCTAAGTATGAACTAATTTGCGCAATACAGTATATATTCTTACTCAGTGATTTTTTTTTTTTGCCTCAGTTTACAGAAAAGTGTAAGGTACACATCCTTTCATTATGATGCAACATTGTTTCCTCTTCAGGGGAGTATTTAACATCTTTATTATTGTGGGGATTAGTGTATAAGTGCTATACACACACACACACCGGTCAGAGTTTGGGATCAGAATGATTTATTTTGATGAAAAAACTGATTATTATTATTATTTTTTTTTTACAGGAGTTTACTCATCGAAACTGCATTTATTTGATCAAAAGTACAGGGAAAAAAGTGAAATGTTATTATGAAGTAAAACAAAATTTTTCTATTTAAATATACATTAAAATCTATTTTATTCCTGTGATTTTCAGCATAATTATTCCAGTCTTCAGTGTCACATGATCTTCAGAAATCATTATAATATGATGATTTATTATCAGAGTTGTGCTGCTGACACTGTGATATTCTTTCAGGATTATTTGATGAATGAAAAGTTAAAAAGAAGAGAATTTATTTAAAATAGAAGTCTTTTCTAACAATAAACACTAGAGTTCAAAAGTTTGTGGTCTTTAAAATGTATTCTTTCTTTCTAAAAAAAAATAGAACTCTTTTAGGATGTATTATTGATAGTTTTGATTCAGATCGGCACTTTGGAGCGTGTTAGCGACTCCGTTAAATCAGATCAGCACTTCGGAGCATGTTCGCGACTCCATTGATTCAGATCAGCACTTCGGAGCATGTTCGCGACTCCGTTGATTCAGATCGGCACTTCGGAGCATGTTCGCGACTCGTTGATTCAGATCGGCACTTCGGAGCTTTTTCGCGACTCGGTTGATTCAGATCAGGACCTCGGAGCCTGTTCGCGACTCGGTTGATTCAGATCGGCACTTCGGAGCCTGTAAAGCGACTCCGTTGGTTCAGATCGGCACTTCTGAGCTTTTTCTCGACTCGTTGATTCAGATCGTCCCTTCGGAGCTTTTTCGCGACTCGGTTGATTCAGATCAGGACTTCGCAGCCTGTTCGCGACTCGGTTGATTCAGATCGGGACTTCGGAGCCTGTTTGTGATTTTTTTAAATTCAGATCTAGACATCGGAGCAGGAAGTTTTTGTCAAACAGTTCATTGGTGATAAATGAATATTTGGACCTGAGCCTTTTTTTTTTTACTTGTCGATTTGATTTTTAAATGATTTCAATGACTTTTGAAAGTAAAGCCTTCTTGTACCTCAGTAGCATGTGTTGTGTTTTATTAATTGTGGATGGATTTATCAACTGAGAAATAAAGTTGAACAGAAATTATCATGAACTCTTAAAGATGATTATAAAAAAAAGGTAATATTTTTTATATAAAATTATATCTAAGTATGAACTAATTTGAGCAATACAGTAAATATTCTTACTCAGTGAAATTTTTTTTGGCTCAGTTTACAGAAAAGTGTACTTCACACATCCTTTCATTATGATGCAACATTGTTTCCTCTTCAGGTGAGTATTTTACATCTTTTTTATTGTGGGGATTAGTGTGTAAGTACTATACACACACACACACACCGGTCAGAGTTTGGGATCAGAATGATTTATTTTGATGAAAAAAAAAGATTATTATTATTTTATTTTTTTACAGGTCTTTACTCATTGAAACTGCATTTATTTGATCAAAAGTACAGGGAAAAAAGTGAAATATTATTATTAAGTAAAACATAATTTTTCTATTTTAATATACATTAAAATCTATTTTATTTTTGTGATTTTCAGCATCATTACTCCAGTCTTCAGTGTCACATGATCTTCAGAAATCATTATAATATGATGATTTATTATCAGAGTTGTGCTGCTGAAACTGTGATATTCTTTCAGGATTCTTTGATGAATGAAAAGTTAAAAAGAAGAGAATTTATTTAAAAGAGAAGTCTTTTCTAACAATAAACACTAGAGTTCAAAAGTTTGTGGTCAGTAAAATGTATTCTTTCTGTCTAAAAAAAAAAAAAACTCTTTTAGGATGTATTGTTGATTTTTTTTTATTCAGAACAGCACTTCGGAGCGTGTTAGCGACTCTGTTGATTCAGATCGGCACTTCGGAGCGTGTTAGTGACTCTGTTGATTCAGATCGGCACTTTGGAGCATGTTAGCGACTCTGTTGATTCAGATCGGCACTTCGGAGCATATTCGCGAGTCCGTTGATTTAGATCGGCACCTCGGAGCATGTTCGCGACTCGGTTGATTCAGATCGGCACTTAAGAGCCTGTTCGCGACTCGGTTGATTCAGATCGGCACTTCGGAGCCTGTTCGCGACTCGGTTGATTCAGATCGGCATTTCGGAGCCTGTAAAGCGACTCCGTTGGTTCAGATCGGCACTTCGGAGCTTATTCGCGACTCGGTTGATTCAGATCAGGACTTCGCAGCCTGTTCGCGACTTGGTTGATTCAGATCGGGACTTCGGAGCCTGTTTGTGATTTTTTTAAATTCAGATCTAGACATCGGAGCAGGAAGTTTTTGTCAAACAGTTCATTGGTGATAAATGAATATTTGGACCTGAGCCTTTTTTTTTACTTGTCGATTTGATTTTTAAATGATTTCAATGACTTTTGAAAGTAAAGCCTTCTTGTACCTCAGTAGCATGTGTTGTGTTTTATTAATTGTGGATGGATTGATCAACTGAGAAATAAAGTTGAACAGAAATTATCATGAACTCTTAAAGATGATTATGAAAAAAAAGGTAATATTTTTTATATAAAATTATATCTAAGTATGAACTAATTTGAGCAATACAGTAAATATTCTTACTCAGTGAAATTTTTTTTGGCTCAGTTTACAGAAAAGTGTACTTCACACATCCTTTCATTATGATGCAACATTGTTTCCTCTTCAGGTGAGTATTTTACATCTTTTTTATTGTGGGGATTAGTGTGTAAGTACTATACACACACACACACACCGGTCAGAGTTTGGGATCAGAATGATCTATTTTGATGAAAAAAAATGATTATTATTATTTTATTTTTTTACAGGTCTTTACTCATTGAAACTGCATTTATTTGATCAAAAGTACAGGGAAAAAAGTGAAATATTATTATTAAGTAAAACATAATTTTTCTATTTTAATATACATTAAAATCTATTTTATTTTTGTGATTTTCAGCATCATTACTCCAGTCTTCAGTGTCACATGATCTTCAGAAATCATTATAATATGATGATTTATTATCAGAGTTGTGCTGCTGAAACTGTGATATTCTTTAAGGATTCTTTGATGAATGAAAAGTTAAAAAGAAGAGAATTTATTTAAAATAGAAGTCTTTTCTAACAATAAACACTAGAGTTCAAAAGTTTGTGGTCAGTAAAATTTATTCTTTCTTTCTAAAAAAATAAATAAAACTCTTTTAGGATGTATTGTTGATTTATGTTGATTCAGATTGGCACTTCGGAGCGTGTTAGTGACTCTGTTGATTCAGATTGGCACTTCGGAGCGTGTTAGCGACTCTGTTGATTCAGATCGGCACTTCGGAGCATGTTAGCGACTCTGTTGATTCAGATCGGCACTTCGGAGCATGTTCACGAGTCCGTTGATTCAGATCGGCACTTCGGAGCATGTTCGCGACTCGGTTGATTCAGATCGGCACTTCGGAGCCTGTTCGCGACTCGGTTGATTCAGATCGGCACTTCGGAGCCTGTTCGCGACTCGGTTGATTCAGATCGGCACTTCGGAGCCTGTAAAGCGACTCCGTTGGTTCAGATCGGCACTTCGGAGCCTGTAAAGCGACTCCGTTGGTTCAGATCGGCACTTCGGAGCTTTTTCGCGACTCGGTTGATTCAGATCAGGACTTCGCCACCTGTTCGCTACTCGGTTGATTCAGATCAGGACTTTGCAGCCTGTTCGCGACTCGGTTGATTCAGATCGGGACTTCGGAGCCTGTTTGTGATTTTTTTAAATTCAGATCTAGACATCGGAGCAGGAAGTTTTTGTCAAACAGTTCATTGGTGATAAATGAATATTTGGACCTGAGCCTTTTTTTTTTACTTGTCGATTTGATTTTTAAATGATTTCAATGACTTTTGAAAGTAAAGCCTTCTTGTACCTCAGTAGCATGTGTTGTGTTTTATTAATTGTGAATGGATTTATCAACTGAGAATTAAAGTTGAACAGAAATTATCATGAACTCTTAAAGATGATTATGAAAAAAAGGTAATATTTTTTATATAAAATTATATCTAAGTATGAACTAATTTGCGCAATACAGTAAATATTCTTACTCAGTGAAAAATTTTTTGGCTCAGTTTACAGAAAAGTGTACTTCACACATCCTTTCATTATGATGCAACATTGTTTTAAAACATATTTTTTCTATTTTAATATACATTCAAATCTATTTTATTTTTGTGATTTTCAGCATCATTACTCCAGTCTTCAGTGTCACATGATCTTCAGAAATCATTTTAATATGATGATTTATTATCAGAGTTGTGCTGCTGAAACTGTGATATTCTTTCAGGATTCGTTGATGAATGAAAAGTTAAAAAGAAGAGAATTTATTTAAAATAGAAGTCTTTTCTAACAATAAACACTAGAGTTCAAAAGTTTGTGGTCAGTAAAATTTATTCTTTCTTTCTAAAAAAAAAAAAAAACTCTTTTAGGATGTATTGTTGATTTTTTTTTATTCAGATCGGCACTTTGGAGCGTGTTAGCGACTCTGTTGATTCAGATCAGGACTTCAGAGCCTGTTCGCGACTCCGTTGATTCAGATCGGCACTTCGGAGCATATTCGCGACTCGGTTGATTCAGATCGGGACTTCGGAGCCTGTTTGTGATTTTTTTAAATTCAGATCTAGACATCGGAGCAGGAAGTTTTTGTCAAACAGTTCATTGGTGATAAATGAATATTTGGACCTGAGCCTTTTTTTTTTACTTGTCGATTTGATTTTTAAATGATTTCAATGACTTTTGAAAGTAAAGCCTTCTTGTACCTCAGTAGCATGTGTTGTGTTTTATTAATTGTGGATGGATTTATCAACTGAGAAATAAAGTTGAACAGAAATTATCATGAACTCTTAAAGATGATTATGAAAAAAAAGGTAATATTTTTTATATAAAATTATATCTAAGTATGAACTAATTTGAGCAATACAGTAAATATTCTTACTCAGTGAAATTTTTTTTGGCTCAGTTTACAGAAAAGTGTACTTCACACATCCTTTCATTATATGATGCAACATTGTTTCCTCTTCAGGTGAGTATTTTACATCTTTTTTATTGTGGGGATTAGTGTGTAAGTACTATACACACACACACACACCGGTCAGAGTTTGGGATCAGAATGATTTATTTTGATGAAAAAAAAAGATTATTATTATTTTATTTTTTTACAGGTCTTTACTCATTGAAACTGCATTTATTTGATCAAAAGTACAGGGAAAAAAGTGAAATATTATTATTAAGTAAAACATAATTTTTCTATTTTAATATACATTAAAATCTATTTTATTTTTGTGATTTTCAGCATCATTACTCCAGTCTTCAGTGTCACATGATCTTCAGAAATCATTATAATATGATGATTTATTATCAGAGTTGTGCTGCTGAAACTGTGATATTCTTTCAGGATTCTTTGATGAATGAAAAGTTAAAAAGAAGAGAATTTATTTAAAAGAGAAGTCTTTTCTAACAATAAACACTAGAGTTCAAACGTTTGTGGTCAGTAAAATGTATTCTTTCTTTCTAAAAAAAAAAAAAACTCTTTTAGGATGTATTGTTGATTTTTTTTTATTCAGATCGGCACTTCGGAGCGTGTTAGCGACTCTGTTGATTCAGATCGGCACTTCGGAGCGTGTTAGCGACTCTGTTGATTCAGATCGGCACTTCGGAGCGTGTTAGTGACTCTGTTGATTCAGATCGGCACTTTGGAGCATGTTAGCGACTCTGTTGATTCAGATCGGCACTTCGGAGCATATTCGCGAGTCCGTTGATTTAGATCGGCACTTCGGAGCATGTTCGCGACTCGGTTGATTCAGATCGGCACTTCGGAGCCTGTTCGCGACTCGGTTGATTCAGATCGGCACTTCGGAGCCTGTTCGCGACTCGGTTGATTCAGATCGGCATTTCGGAGCCTGTAAAGCGACTCCGTTGGTTCAGATCGGCACTTCGGAGCTTTTTCGCGACTCGTTGATTCAGATCGTCACTTCGGAGCTTTTTCGCAATTCGGTTGATTCAGATCAGGACTTCGCCACCTGTTCGCTACTCGGTTGATTCAGATCGGGACTTCGGAGCCTGTTTGTGATTTTTTTAAATTCAGATCTAGACATCGGAGCAGGAAGTTTTTGTCAAACAGTTCATTGGTGATAAATGAATATTTGGACCTGAGCCTTTTTTTTTTACTTGTCGATTTGATTTTTAAATGATTTCAATGACTTTTGAAAGTAAAGCCTTCTTGTACCTCAGTAGCATGTGTTGTGTTTTATTAATTGTGGATGCATTTATCAACTGAGAAATAAAGTTGAACAGAAATGATCATGAACTCTTAAAGATGATTATGAAAAAAAAGGTAATATTTTTTATATAAAATTATATCTAAGTATGAACTAATTTGCACAATACAGTAAATATTCTTACTAAGTGAATTTTTTTTTGGCTCAGTTTACAGAAAAGTGTACTTCACACATCCTTTCATTATGATGCAACATTGTTTTAAAACATAATTTTTCTATTTTAATATACATTAAAATCTATTTTATTTTTGTGATTTTCAGCATCATTACTCCAGTCTTCAGTGTCACATGATCTTCAGAAATCATTATAATATGATGATTTATTATCAGAGTTGTGCTGCTGAAACTGTGATATTCTTTCAGGATTCTTTGATGAATGAAAAGTTAAAAAGAAGAGAATTTATTTAAAATAGAAGTCTTTTCTAACAATAAAAACACGAGTTCAAAAGTTTGTGGTCAGTAAAATGTATTCTTTCTTTCTAAAAAAAAAAAAAAACTCTTTTAGGATGCATTGTTGATTTTTTTTTTATTCAGATCCGCACTTCGGAGCGTGTTAGTGACTCTGTTGATTCAGATCGGCACTTCGGAGCGTGTTAGCGACTCTGTTGATTCAGATCAGAATGATTCAGAAAAATGATGATTATTATTTTATTTTTTTACAGGTCTTTACTCATCGAAACTGCATTTATTTGATCAAAAGTACAGGGAAAAAAGTGAAATATTATTATTAAGTAAAACATAATTTTTCTATTTTAATATACATTAAAATCTATTTTATTTTTGTGATTTTCAGCATCATTACTCCAGTCATCAGTGTCACATGATCTTCAGAAATCATTATAATATGATGATTTATTATCAGAGTTGTGCTGCTGAAACTGTGATATTCTTTCAGGATTCGTTGATGAATGAAAAGTTAAAAAGAAGAGAATTTATTTAAAATAGAAGTCTTTTCTAACAATAAACACTAGAGTTCAAAAGTTTGTGGTCAGTAAAATTTATTCTTTCTTTCTAAAAAAAAAAAAAACTCTTTTAGGATGTATTGTTGATTTTTTTTTATTCAGATCGGCACTTTGGAGCGTGTTAGTGACTCTGTTGATTCAGATCGGCACTTCGGAGCGTGTTAGCGACTCTGTTGATTCAGATCAGGACTTCAGAGCCTGTTCGCGACTCGGTTGATTCAGATCGGCACTTCGGAGCCTGTTCGCGACTCGGTTGATTCAGATCGGCACTTCGGAGCCTGTAAAGCGACTCCGTTGGTTCAGATCGGCACTTCGGAGCTTTTTCGCGACTCGTTGATTCAGATCGTCACTTCGGAGCTTTTTCGCGACTCGGTTGATTCAGATCAGGACTTCGCAGACTGTTCGCGACTCGGTTGATTCAGATCGGGACTTCGGAGCCTGTTTGTGATTTGTTTAAATTCAGATCTAGACATCGGAGCAGGAAGTTTTTGTCAAACAGTTCATTGGTGATAAATGAATATTTGGACCTGAGCCTTTTTTTTTGACTTGTCGATTTGATTTTTAAATGATTTCAATGACATTTGAAAGTAAAGCCTTCTTGTACCTCAGTAGCATGTGTTGTGTTTTATTAATTGTGGATGGATTTATCAACTGAGAAATAAAGTTGAACAGAAATTATCATGAACTCTTAAAGATGATTATGAAAAAAAAGGTAATATTTTTTACATAAAATTATATTTAAGTATGAACTAATTTGTGCAATACAGTAAATATTCTTACTCAGTGAAAAACTTTTTGGCTCAGTTTACAGAAAAGTGTACTTCACACATCCTTTCTTTATGATGCAACATTGTTTCCTCTTCAGGTGAGTATTTTACATCTTTTTTATTGTGGGGATTAGTGTGTAAGTACTATACACACACACACACACCGGTCATAGTTTGGAATCAGAATGATTTATTTTGATGAAAAAAAAATTATTATTATTATTATTTTTTTTTTACAGGTCTTTACTCATTGAAACTGCATTTATTTGATCAAAAGTACAGGGAAAAAAGTGAAATATTATTATTAAGTAAAACATAATTTTTCTATTTTAATATACATTAAAATCAATTTTATTTTTGTGATTTTCAGCATCATTACTCCAGTCTTCAGTGTCACATGATCTTCAGAAATCATTATAATATGATGATTTATTATCAGAGTTGTGCTGCTGAAACTGTGATATTCTTTCAGGATTCTTTGATGAATGAAAAGTTAAAAAGAAGAGAATTTATTTAAAAGAGAAGTCTTTTCTAACAATAAACACTAGAGTTCAAAAGTTTGTGGTCAGTAAAATGTATTCTTTCTTTCTAAAAAAAAAAAAAAAAACTCTTTTAGGATGTATTGTTGATTTTTTTTTATTCAGATCGGCACTTCGGAGCGTGTTAGCGACTCTGTTGATTCAGATCGGCACTTCGGAGCGTGTTAGCGACTCTGTTGATTCAGATCGGCACTTCGGAGCGTGTTAGTGACTCTGTTGATTCAGATCGGCACTTTGGAGCATGTTAGCGACTCTGTTGATTCAGATCGGCACTTCGGAGCATATTCGCGAGTCCGTTGATTTAGATCGGCACTTCGGAGCATGTTCGCGACTCGGTTGATTCAGATCGGCACTTCGGAGCCTGTTCGCGACTCGGTTGATTCAGATCGGCACTTCGGAGCCTGTTCGCGACTCGGTTGATTCAGATCGGCATTTCGGAGCCTGTAAAGCGACTCCGTTGGTTCAGATCGGCACTTCGGAGCTTTTTCGCGACTCGTTGATTCAGATCGTCACTTCGGAGCTTTTTCGCGATTTGGTTGATTCAGATCAGGACTTCGCCACCTGTTCGCTACTCGGTTGATTCAGATCGGGACTTCGGAGCCTGTTTGTGATTTTTTTAAATTCAGATCTAGACATCGGAGCAGGAAGTTTTTGTCAAACAGTTCATTGGTGATAAATGAATATTTGGACCTGAGCCTTTTTTTTTTACTTGTCGATTTGATTTTTAAATGATTTCAATGACTTTTGAAAGTAAAGCCTTCTTGTACCTCAGTAGCATGTGCTGTGTTTTATTAATTGTGGATGGATTTATCAACTGAGAAATAAAGTTGAACAGAAATGATCATGAACTCTTAAAGATGATTATGAAAAAAAGGTAATATTTTTTATATAAAATTATATCTAAGTATGAACTAATTTGCACAATACAGTAAATATTCTTACTAAGTGAAATTTTTTTTGGCTCAGTTTACAGAAAAGTGTACTTCACACATCCTTTCATTATGATGCAACATTGTTTTAAAACATAATTTTTCTATTTTAATATACATTAAAATCAATTTTATTTTTGTGATTTTCAGCATCATTACTCCAGTCTTCAGTGTCACATGATCTTCAGAAATCATTATAATATGATGATTTATTATCAGAGTTGTGCTGCTGAAACTGTGATATTCTTTCAGGATTCTTTGATGAATGAAAAGTTAAAAAGAAGAGAATTTATTTAAAAGAGAAGTCTTTTCTAACAATAAACACTAGAGTTCAAAAGTTTGTGGTCAGTAAAATGTATTCTTTCTTTCTAAAAAAAAAAAAAAAACTCTTTTAGGATGTATTGTTGATTTTTTTTTATTCAGATCGGCACTTCGGAGCGTGTTAGCGACTCTGTTGATTCAGATCGGCACTTCGGAGCGTGTTAGCGACTCTGTTGATTCAGATCGGCACTTCGGAGCGTGTTAGTGACTCTGTTGATTCAGATCGGCACTTTGGAGCATGTTAGCGACTCTGTTGATTCAGATCGGCACTTCGGAGCATATTCGCGAGTCCGTTGATTTAGATCGGCACTTCGGAGCATGTTCGCGACTCGGTTGATTCAGATCGGCACTTCGGAGCCTGTTCGCGACTCGGTTGATTCAGATCGGCACTTCGGAGCCTGTTCGCGACTCGGTTGATTCAGATCGGCATTTCGGAGCCTGTAAAGCGACTCCGTTGGTTCAGATCGGCACTTCGGAGCTTTTTCGCGACTCGTTGATTCAGATCGTCACTTCGGAGCTTTTTCGCGATTTGGTTGATTCAGATCAGGACTTCGCCACCTGTTCGCTACTCGGTTGATTCAGATCGGGACTTCGGAGCCTGTTTGTGATTTTTTTAAATTCAGATCTAGACATCGGAGCAGGAAGTTTTTGTCAAACAGTTCATTGGTGATAAATGAATATTTGGACCTGAGCCTTTTTTTTTTACTTGTCGATTTGATTTTTAAATGATTTCAATGACTTTTGAAAGTAAAGCCTTCTTGTACCTCAGTAGCATGTGCTGTGTTTTATTAATTGTGGATGGATTTATCAACTGAGAAATAAAGTTGAACAGAAATGATCATGAACTCTTAAAGATGATTATGAAAAAAAGGTAATATTTTTTATATAAAATTATATCTAAGTATGAACTAATTTGCACAATACAGTAAATATTCTTACTAAGTGAAATTTTTTTTGGCTCAGTTTACAGAAAAGTGTACTTCACACATCCTTTCATTATGATGCAACATTGTTTTAAAACATAATTTTTCTATTTTAATATACATTAAAATCTATTTTATTTTTGTGATTTTCAGCATCATTACTCCAGTCTTCAGTGTCACATGATCTTCAGAAATCATTATAATATGATGATTTATTATCAGAGTTGTGCTGCTGAAACTGTGATATTCTTTCAGGATTCTTTGATGAATGAAAAGTTAAAAAGAAGAGAATTTATTTAAAATAGAAGTCTTTTCTAACAATAAAAACACGAGTTCAAAAGTTTGTGGTCAGTAAAATGTATTCTTTCTTTCTAAAAAAAAAAAAAAAACTCTTTTAGGATGCATTGTTGATTTTTTTTTTATTCAGATCCGCACTTCGGAGCGTGTTAGTGACTCTGTTGATTCAGATCGGCACTTCGGAGCGTGTTAGCGACTCTGTTGATTCAGATCAGAATGATTCAGAAAAATGATGATTATTATTTTATTTTTTTACAGGTCTATACTCATCGAAACTGCATTTATTTGATCAAAAGTACAGGGAAAAAAGTGAAATATTATTATTAAGTAAAACATAATTTTTCTATTTTAATATACATTAAAATCTATTTTATTTTTGTGATTTTCAGCATCATTACTCCAGTCTTCAGTGTCACATGATCTTCAGAAATCATTATAATATGATGATTTATTATCAGAGTTGTGCTGCTGAAACTGTGATATTCTTTCAGGATTCGTTGATGAATGAAAAGTTAAAAAGAAGAGAATTTATTTAAAATAGAAGTCTTTTCTAACAATAAACACTAGAGTTCAAAAGTTTGTGGTCAGTAAAATTTATTCTTTCTTTCTAAAAAAAAAAAAAATCTTTTAGGATGTATTGTTGATTTTTTTTTATTCAGATCGGCACTTTGGAGCGTGTTAGTGACTCTGTTGATTCAGATCGGCACTTCGGAGCGTGTTAGCGACTCTGTTGATTCAGATCAGGACTTCAGAGCCTGTTCGCGACTCCGTTGATTCAGATCGGCACTTCGGAGCATGTTCGCGACTCGGTTGATTCAGATCGGGACTTCGGAGCCTGTTTGTGATTTTTTTAAATTCAGATCTAGACATCGGAGCAGGAAGTTTTTGTCAAACAGTTCATTGGTGATAAATGAATATTTGGACCTGAGCCTTTTTTTTTTACTTGTCGATTTGATTTTTAAATGATTTCAATGACTTTTGAAAGTAAAGCCTTCTTGTACCTCAGTAGCATGTGTTGTGTTTTATTAATTGTGGATGGATTTATCAACTGAGAAATAAAGTTGAACAGAAATTATCATGAACTCTTAAAGATGATTATGAAAAAAAAGGTAATATTTTTTATATAAAATTATATCTAAGTATGAACTAATTTGAGCAATACAGTAAATATTCTTACTCAGTGAAATTTTTTTTGGCTCAGTTTACAGAAAAGTGTACTTCACACATCCTTTCATTATGATGCAACATTGTTTCCTCTTCAGGTGAGTATTTTACATCTTTTTTATTGTGGGGATTAGTGTGTAAGTACTATACACACACACACACACACACCGGTCAGAGTTTGGGATCAGAATGATTTATTTTGATGAAAAAAAAAGATTATTATTATTTTATTTTTTTACAGGTCTTTACTCATTGAAACTGCATTTATTTGATCAAAAGTACAGGGAAAAAAGTGAAATATTATTATTAAGTAAAACATAATTTTTCTATTTTAATATACATTAAAATCTATTTTATTTTTGTGATTTTCAGCATCATTACTCCAGTCTTCAGTGTCACATGATCTTCAGAAATCATTATAATATGATGATTTATTATCAGAGTTGTGCTGCTGAAACTGTGATATTCTTTCAGGATTCTTTGATGAATGAAAAGTTAAAAAGAAGAGAATTTATTTAAAAGAGAAGTCTTTTCTAACAATAAACACTAGAGTTCAAAAGTTTGTGGTCAGTAAAATGTATTCTTTCTTTCTAAAAAAAAAAAAAACTCTTTTAGGATGTATTGTTGATTTTTTTTTATTCAGATCGGCACTTCGGAGCGTGTTAGCGACTCTGTTGATTCAGATCGGCACTTCGGAGCGTGTTAGCGACTCTGTTGATTCAGATCGGCACTTCGGAGCGTGTTAGTGACTCTGTTGATTCAGATCGGCACTTTTGAGCATGTTAGCGACTCTGTTGATTCAGATCGGCACTTCGGAGCATATTCGCGAGTCCGTTGATTTAGATCGGCACTTCGGAGCATGTTCGCGACTCGGTTGATTCAGATCGGCACTTCGGAGCCTGTTCGCGACTCGGTTGATTCAGATCGGCACTTCGGAGCCTGTTCGCGACTCGGTTGATTCAGATCGGCATTTCGGAGCCTGTAAAGCGACTCCGTTGGTTCAGATCGGCACTTCGGAGCTTTTTCGCGACTCGTTGATTCAGATCGTCACTTCGGAGCTTTTTCGCGATTCGGTTGATTCAGATCAGGACTTCGCCACCTGTTCGCTACTCGGTTGATTCAGATCGGGACTTCGGAGCCTGTTTGTGATTTTTTTAAATTCAGATCTAGACATCGGAGCAGGAAGTTTTTGTCAAACAGTTCATTGGTGATAAATGAATATTTGGAACTGAGCCTTTTTTTTTTACTTGTCGATTTGATTTTTAAATGATTTCAATGACTTTTGAAAGTAAAGCCTTCTTGTACCTCAGTAGCATGTGTTGTGTTTTATTAATTGTGGATGCATTTATCAACTGAGAAATAAAGTTGAACAGAAATGATCATGAACTCTTAAAGATGATTATGAAAAAAAAGGTAATATTTTTTATATAAAATTATATCTAAGTATGAACTAATTTGCACAATACAGTAAATATTCTTACTAAGTGAAATTTTTTTTGGCTCAGTTTACAGAAAAGTGTACTTCACACATCCTTTCATTATGATGCAACATTGTTTTAAAACATAATTTTTCTATTTTAATATACATTAAAATCTATTTTATTTTTGTGATTTTCAGCATCATTACTCCAGTCTTCAGTGTCACATGATCTTCAGAAATCATTATAATATGATGATTTATTATCAGAGTTGTGCTGCTGAAACTGTGATATTCTTTCAGGATTCTTTGATGAATGAAAAGTTAAAAAGAAGAGAATTTATTTAAAATAGAAGTCTTTTCTAACAATAAAAACACGAGTTCAAAAGTTTGTGGTCAGTAAAATGTATTCTTTCTTTCTAAAAAAAAAAAAAAACTCTTTTAGGATGCATTGTTGATTTTTTTTTTATTCAGATCCGCACTTCGGAGCGTGTTAGTGACTCTGTTGATTCAGATCGGCACTTCGGAGCGTGTTAGCGACTCTGTTGATTCAGATCAGAATGATTCAGAAAAATGATGATTATTATTTTATTTTTTTACAGGTCTTTACTCATCGAAACTGCATTTATTTGATCAAAAGTACAGGGAAAAAAGTGAAATATTATTATTAAGTAAAACATAATTTTTCTATTTTAATATACATTAAAATCTATTTTATTTTTGTGATTTTCAGCATCATTACTCCAGTCATCAGTGTCACATGATCTTCAGAAATCATTATAATATGATGATTTATTATCAGAGTTGTGCTGCTGAAACTGTGATATTCTTTCAGGATTCGTTGATGAATGAAAAGTTAAAAAGAAGAGAATTTATTTAAAATAGAAGTCTTTTCTAACAATAAACACTAGAGTTCAAAAGTTTGTGGTCAGTAAAATTTATTCTTTCTTTCTAAAAAAAAAAAAAACTCTTTTAGGATGTATTGTTGATTTTTTTTTATTCAGATCGGCACTTTGGAGCGTGTTAGTGACTCTGTTGATTCAGATCGGCACTTCGGAGCGTGTTAGCGACTCTGTTGATTCAGATCAGGACTTCAGAGCCTGTTCGCGACTCGGTTGATTCAGATCGGCACTTCGGAGCCTGTTCGCGACTCGGTTGATTCAGATCGGCACTTCGGAGCCTGTAAAGCGACTCCGTTGGTTCAGATCGGCACTTCGGAGCTTTTTCGCGACTCGTTGATTCAGATCGTCACTTCGGAGCTTTTTCGCGACTCGGTTGATTCAGATCAGGACTTCGCAGACTGTTCGCGACTCGGTTGATTCAGATCGGGACTTCGGAGCCTGTTTGTGATTTGTTTAAATTCAGATCTAGACATCGGAGCAGGAAGTTTTTGTCAAACAGTTCATTGGTGATAAATGAATATTTGGACCTGAGCCTTTTTTTTTGACTTGTCGATTTGATTTTTAAATGATTTCAATGACATTTGAAAGTAAAGCCTTCTTGTACCTCAGTAGCATGTGTTGTGTTTTATTAATTGTGGATGGATTTATCAACTGAGAAATAAAGTTGAACAGAAATTATCATGAACTCTTAAAGATGATTATGAAAAAAAAGGTAATATTTTTTACATAAAATTATATTTAAGTATGAACTAATTTGTGCAATACAGTAAATATTCTTACTCAGTGAAAAACTTTTTGGCTCAGTTTACAGAAAAGTGTACTTCACACATCCTTTCTTTATGATGCAACATTGTTTCCTCTTCAGGTGAGTATTTTACATCTTTTTTATTGTGGGGATTAGTGTGTAAGTACTATACACACACACACACACCGGTCATAGTTTGGAATCAGAATGATTTATTTTGATGAAAAAAAAATTATTATTATTATTATTTTTTTTTTTACAGGTCTTTACTCATTGAAACTGCATTTATTTGATCAAAAGTACAGGGAAAAAAGTGAAATATTATTATTAAGTAAAACATAATTTTTCTATTTTAATATACATTAAAATCAATTTTATTTTTGTGATTTTCAGCATCATTACTCCAGTCTTCAGTGTCACATGATCTTCAGAAATCATTATAATATGATGATTTATTATCAGAGTTGTGCTGCTGAAACTGTGATATTCTTTCAGGATTCTTTGATGAATGAAAAGTTAAAAAGAAGAGAATTTATTTAAAAGAGAAGTCTTTTCTAACAATAAACACTAGAGTTCAAAAGTTTGTGGTCAGTAAAATGTATTCTTTCTTTCTAAAAAAAAAAAAAAACTCTTTTAGGATGTATTGTTGATTTTTTTTTATTCAGATCGGCACTTCGGAGCGTGTTAGCGACTCTGTTGATTCAGATCGGCACTTCGGAGCGTGTTAGCGACTCTGTTGATTCAGATCGGCACTTCGGAGCGTGTTAGTGACTCTGTTGATTCAGATCGGCACTTTGGAGCATGTTAGCGACTCTGTTGATTCAGATCGGCACTTCGGAGCATATTCGCGAGTCCGTTGATTTAGATCGGCACTTCGGAGCATGTTCGCGACTCGGTTGATTCAGATCGGCACTTCGGAGCCTGTTCGCGACTCGGTTGATTCAGATCGGCACTTCGGAGCCTGTTCGCGACTCGGTTGATTCAGATCGGCATTTCGGAGCCTGTAAAGCGACTCCGTTGGTTCAGATCGGCACTTCGGAGCTTTTTCGCGACTCGTTGATTCAGATCGTCACTTCGGAGCTTTTTCGCGATTTGGTTGATTCAGATCAGGACTTCGCCACCTGTTCGCTACTCGGTTGATTCAGATCGGGACTTCGGAGCCTGTTTGTGATTTTTTTAAATTCAGATCTAGACATCGGAGCAGGAAGTTTTTGTCAAACAGTTCATTGGTGATAAATGAATATTTGGACCTGAGCCTTTTTTTTTTACTTGTCGATTTGATTTTTAAATGATTTCAATGACTTTTGAAAGTAAAGCCTTCTTGTACCTCAGTAGCATGTGCTGTGTTTTATTAATTGTGGATGGATTTATCAACTGAGAAATAAAGTTGAACAGAAATGATCATGAACTCTTAAAGATGATTATGAAAAAAAGGTAATATTTTTTATATAAAATTATATCTAAGTATGAACTAATTTGCACAATACAGTAAATATTCTTACTAAGTGAAATTTTTTTGGCTCAGTTTACAGAAAAGTGTACTTCACACATCCTTTCATTATGATGCAACATTGTTTTAAAACATAATTTTTCTATTTTAATATACATTAAAATCAATTTTATTTTTGTGATTTTCAGCATCATTACTCCAGTCTTCAGTGTCACATGATCTTCAGAAATCATTATAATATGATGATTTATTATCAGAGTTGTGCTGCTGAAACTGTGATATTCTTTCAGGATTCTTTGATGAATGAAAAGTTAAAAAGAAGAGAATTTATTTAAAAGAGAAGTCTTTTCTAACAATAAACACTAGAGTTCAAAAGTTTGTGGTCAGTAAAATGTATTCTTTCTTTCTAAAAAAAAAAAAAAAACTCTTTTAGGATGTATTGTTGATTTTTTTTTATTCAGATCGGCACTTCGGAGCGTGTTAGCGACTCTGTTGATTCAGATCGGCACTTCGGAGCGTGTTAGCGACTCTGTTGATTCAGATCGGCACTTCGGAGCGTGTTAGTGACTCTGTTGATTCAGATCGGCACTTTGGAGCATGTTAGCGACTCTGTTGATTCAGATCGGCACTTCGGAGCATATTCGCGAGTCCGTTGATTTAGATCGGCACTTCGGAGCATGTTCGCGACTCGGTTGATTCAGATCGGCACTTCGGAGCCTGTTCGCGACTCGGTTGATTCAGATCGGCACTTCGGAGCCTGTTCGCGACTCGGTTGATTCAGATCGGCATTTCGGAGCCTGTAAAGCGACTCCGTTGGTTCAGATCGGCACTTCGGAGCTTTTTCGCGACTCGTTGATTCAGATCGTCACTTCGGAGCTTTTTCGCGATTTGGTTGATTCAGATCAGGACTTCGCCACCTGTTCGCTACTCGGTTGATTCAGATCGGGACTTCGGAGCCTGTTTGTGATTTTTTTAAATTCAGATCTAGACATCGGAGCAGGAAGTTTTTGTCAAACAGTTCATTGGTGATAAATGAATATTTGGACCTGAGCCTTTTTTTTTTACTTGTCGATTTGATTTTTAAATGATTTCAATGACTTTTGAAAGTAAAGCCTTCTTGTACCTCAGTAGCATGTGCTGTGTTTTATTAATTGTGGATGGATTTATCAACTGAGAAATAAAGTTGAACAGAAATGATCATGAACTCTTAAAGATGATTATGAAAAAAAAGGTAATATTTTTTATATAAAATTATATCTAAGTATGAACTAATTTGCACAATACAGTAAATATTCTTACTAAGTGAAATTTTTTTTGGCTCAGTTTACAGAAAAGTGTACTTCACACATCCTTTCATTATGATGCAACATTGTTTTAAAACATAATTTTTCTATTTTAATATACATTAAAATCTATTTTATTTTTGTGATTTTCAGCATCATTACTCCAGTCTTCAGTGTCACATGATCTTCAGAAATCATTATAATATGATGATTTATTATCAGAGTTGTGCTGCTGAAACTGTGATATTCTTTCAGGATTCTTTGATGAATGAAAAGTTAAAAAGAAGAGAATTTATTTAAAATAGAAGTCTTTTCTAACAATAAAAACACGAGTTCAAAAGTTTGTGGTCAGTAAAATGTATTCTTTCTTTCTAAAAAAAAAAAAAAAACTCTTTTAGGATGCATTGTTGATTTTTTTTTTATTCAGATCCGCACTTCGGAGCGTGTTAGTGACTCTGTTGATTCAGATCGGCACTTCGGAGCGTGTTAGCGACTCTGTTGATTCAGATCAGAATGATTCAGAAAAATGATGATTATTATTTTATTTTTTTACAGGTCTATACTCATCGAAACTGCATTTATTTGATCAAAAGTACAGGGAAAAAAGTGAAATATTATTATTAAGTAAAACATAATTTTTCTATTTTAATATACATTAAAATCTATTTTATTTTTGTGATTTTCAGCATCATTACTCCAGTCTTCAGTGTCACATGATCTTCAGAAATCATTATAATATGATGATTTATTATCAGAGTTGTGCTGCTGAAACTGTGATATTCTTTCAGGATTCGTTGATGAATGAAAAGTTAAAAAGAAGAGAATTTATTTAAAATAGAAGTCTTTTCTAACAATAAACACTAGAGTTCAAAAGTTTGTGGTCAGTAAAATTTATTCTTTCTTTCTAAAAAAAAAAAAATCTTTTAGGATGTATTGTTGATTTTTTTTTATTCAGATCGGCACTTTGGAGCGTGTTAGTGACTCTGTTGATTCAGATCGGCACTTCGGAGCGTGTTAGCGACTCTGTTGATTCAGATCAGGACTTCAGAGCCTGTTCGCGACTCCGTTGATTCAGATCGGCACTTCGGAGCATGTTCGCGACTCGGTTGATTCAGATCGGGACTTCGGAGCCTGTTTGTGATTTTTTTAAATTCAGATCTAGACATCGGAGCAGGAAGTTTTTGTCAAACAGTTCATTGGTGATAAATGAATATTTGGACCTGAGCCTTTTTTTTTACTTGTCGATTTGATTTTTAAATGATTTCAATGACTTTTGAAAGTAAAGCCTTCTTGTACCTCAGTAGCATGTGTTGTGTTTTATTAATTGTGGATGGATTTATCAACTGAGAAATAAAGTTGAACAGAAATTATCATGAACTCTTAAAGATGATTATGAAAAAAAAGGTAATATTTTTTATATAAAATTATATCTAAGTATGAACTAATTTGAGCAATACAGTAAATATTCTTACTCAGTGAAATTTTTTTTGGCTCAGTTTACAGAAAAGTGTACTTCACACATCCTTTCATTATGATGCAACATTGTTTCCTCTTCAGGTGAGTATTTTACATCTTTTTTATTGTGGGGATTAGTGTGTAAGTACTATACACACACACACACACACACCGGTCAGAGTTTGGGATCAGAATGATTTATTTTGATGAAAAAAAAAGATTATTATTATTTTATTTTTTTACAGGTCTTTACTCATTGAAACTGCATTTATTTGATCAAAAGTACAGGGAAAAAAGTGAAATATTATTATTAAGTAAAACATAATTTTTCTATTTTAATATACATTAAAATCTATTTTATTTTTGTGATTTTCAGCATCATTACTCCAGTCTTCAGTGTCACATGATCTTCAGAAATCATTATAATATGATGATTTATTATCAGAGTTGTGCTGCTGAAACTGTGATATTCTTTCAGGATTCTTTGATGAATGAAAAGTTAAAAAGAAGAGAATTTATTTAAAAGAGAAGTCTTTTCTAACAATAAACACTAGAGTTCAAAAGTTTGTGGTCAGTAAAATGTATTCTTTCTTTCTAAAAAAAAAAAAAACTCTTTTAGGATGTATTGTTGATTTTTTTTTATTCAGATCGGCACTTCGGAGCGTGTTAGCGACTCTGTTGATTCAGATCGGCACTTCGGAGCGTGTTAGCGACTCTGTTGATTCAGATCGGCACTTCGGAGCGTGTTAGTGACTCTGTTGATTCAGATCGGCACTTTTGAGCATGTTAGCGACTCTGTTGATTCAGATCGGCACTTCGGAGCATATTCGCGAGTCCGTTGATTTAGATCGGCACTTCGGAGCATGTTCGCGACTCGGTTGATTCAGATCGGCACTTCGGAGCCTGTTCGCGACTCGGTTGATTCAGATCGGCACTTCGGAGCCTGTTCGCGACTCGGTTGATTCAGATCGGCATTTCGGAGCCTGTAAAGCGACTCCGTTGGTTCAGATCGGCACTTCGGAGCTTTTTCGCGACTCGTTGATTCAGATCGTCACTTCGGAGCTTTTTCGCGATTCGGTTGATTCAGATCAGGACTTCGCCACCTGTTCGCTACTCGGTTGATTCAGATCGGGACTTCGGAGCCTGTTTGTGATTTTTTTAAATTCAGATCTAGACATCGGAGCAGGAAGTTTTTGTCAAACAGTTCATTGGTGATAAATGAATATTTGGAACTGAGCCTTTTTTTTTTACTTGTCGATTTGATTTTTAAATGATTTCAATGACTTTTGAAAGTAAAGCCTTCTTGTACCTCAGTAGCATGTGTTGTGTTTTATTAATTGTGGATGCATTTATCAACTGAGAAATAAAGTTGAACAGAAATGATCATGAACTCTTAAAGATGATTATGAAAAAAAAGGTAATATTTTTTATATAAAATTATATCTAAGTATGAACTAATTTGCACAATACAGTAAATATTCTTACTAAGTGAAATTTTTTTTGGCTCAGTTTACAGAAAAGTGTACTTCACACATCCTTTCATTATGATGCAACATTGTTTTAAAACATAATTTTTCTATTTTAATATACATTAAAATCTATTTTATTTTTGTGATTTTCAGCATCATTACTCCAGTCTTCAGTGTCACATGATCTTCAGAAATCATTATAATATGATGATTTATTATCAGAGTTGTGCTGCTGAAACTGTGATATTCTTTCAGGATTCTTTGATGAATGAAAAGTTAAAAAGAAGAGAATTTATTTAAAATAGAAGTCTTTTCTAACAATAAAAACACGAGTTCAAAAGTTTGTGGTCAGTAAAATGTATTCTTTCTTTCTAAAAAAAAAAAAAAACTCTTTTAGGATGCATTGTTGATTTTTTTTTTATTCAGATCCGCACTTCGGAGCGTGTTAGTGACTCTGTTGATTCAGATCGGCACTTCGGAGCGTGTTAGCGACTCTGTTGATTCAGATCAGAATGATTCAGAAAAATGATGATTATTATTTTATTTTTTTACAGGTCTTTACTCATCGAAACTGCATTTATTTGATCAAAAGTACAGGGAAAAAAGTGAAATATTATTATTAAGTAAAACATAATTTTTCTATTTTAATATACATTAAAATCTATTTTATTTTTGTGATTTTCAGCATCATTACTCCAGTCATCAGTGTCACATGATCTTCAGAAATCATTATAATATGATGATTTATTATCAGAGTTGTGCTGCTGAAACTGTGATATTCTTTCAGGATTCGTTGATGAATGAAAAGTTAAAAAGAAGAGAATTTATTTAAAATAGAAGTCTTTTCTAACAATAAACACTAGAGTTCAAAAGTTTGTGGTCAGTAAAATTTATTCTTTCTTTCTAAAAAAAAAAAAAAACTCTTTTAGGATGTATTGTTGATTTTTTTTTATTCAGATCGGCACTTTGGAGCGTGTTAGTGACTCTGTTGATTCAGATCGGCACTTCGGAGCGTGTTAGCGACTCTGTTGATTCAGATCAGGACTTCAGAGCCTGTTCGCGACTCGGTTGATTCAGATCGGCACTTCGGAGCCTGTTCGCGACTCGGTTGATTCAGATCGGCACTTCGGAGCCTGTAAAGCGACTCCGTTGGTTCAGATCGGCACTTCGGAGCTTTTTCGCGACTCGTTGATTCAGATCGTCACTTCGGAGCTTTTTCGCGACTCGGTTGATTCAGATCAGGACTTCGCAGACTGTTCGCGACTCGGTTGATTCAGATCGGGACTTCGGAGCCTGTTTGTGATTTGTTTAAATTCAGATCTAGACATCGGAGCAGGAAGTTTTTGTCAAACAGTTCATTGGTGATAAATGAATATTTGGACCTGAGCCTTTTTTTTTGACTTGTCGATTTGATTTTTAAATGATTTCAATGACATTTGAAAGTAAAGCCTTCTTGTACCTCAGTAGCATGTGTTGTGTTTTATTAATTGTGGATGGATTTATCAACTGAGAAATAAAGTTGAACAGAAATTATCATGAACTCTTAAAGATGATTATAAAAAAAAAGTAAAATTTTTTACATAAAATTATATTTAAGTATGAACTAATTTGTGCAATACAGTAAATATTCTTACTCAGTGAAAAATTTTTTGGCTCAGTTTACAGAAAAGTGTACTTCACACATCCTTTCTTTATGATGCAACATTGTTTCCTCTTCAGGTGAGTATTTTACATCTTTTTTATTGTGGGGATTAGTGTGTAAGTACTATACACACACACACACACCGGTCATAGTTTGGGATCAGAATGATTTATTTTGATGAAAAAAAAATTATTATTATTATTATTTTTTTTTTTACAGGTCTTTACTCATTGAAACTGCATTTATTTGATCAAAAGTACAGGGAAAAAAGTGAAATATTATTATTAAGTAAAACATAATTTTTCTATTTTAATATACATTAAAATCAATTTTATTTTTGTGATTTTCAGCATCATTACTCCAGTCTTCAGTGTCACATGATCTTCAGAAATCATTATAATATGATGATTTATTATCAGAGTTGTGCTGCTGAAACTGTGATATTCTTTCAGGATTCTTTGATGAATGAAAAGTTAAAAAGAAGAGAATTTATTTAAAAGAGAAGTCTTTTCTAACAATAAACACTAGAGTTCAAAAGTTTGTGGTCAGTAAAATGTATTCTTTCTTTCTAAAAAAAAAAAAAAAACTCTTTTAGGATGTATTGTTGATTTTTTTTTATTCAGATCGGCACTTCGGAGCGTGTTGGCGACTCTGTTGATTCAGATCGGCACTTCGGAGCGTGTTAGCGACTCTGTTGATTCAGATCGGCACTTCGGAGCGTGTTAGTGACTCTGTTGATTCAGATCGGCACTTTGGAGCATGTTAGCGACTCTGTTGATTCAGATCGGCACTTCGGAGCATATTCGCGAGTCCGTTGATTTAGATCGGCACTTCGGAGCATGTTCGCGACTCGGTTGATTCAGATCGGCACTTCGGAGCCTGTTCGCGACTCGGTTGATTCAGATCGGCACTTCGGAGCCTGTTCGCGACTCGGTTGATTCAGATCGGCATTTCGGAGCCTGTAAAGCGACTCCGTTGGTTCAGATCGGCACTTCGGAGCTTTTTCGCGACTCGTTGATTCAGATCGTCACTTCGGAGCTTTTTCGCGATTTGGTTGATTCAGATCAGGACTTCGCCACCTGTTCGCTACTCGGTTGATTCAGATCGGGACTTCGGAGCCTGTTTGTGATTTTTTTAAATTCAGATCTAGACATCGGAGCAGGAAGTTTTTGTCAAACAGTTCATTGGTGATAAATGAATATTTGGACCTGAGCCTTTTTTTTTTACTTGTCGATTTGATTTTTAAATGATTTCAATGACTTTTGAAAGTAAAGCCTTCTTGTACCTCAGTAGCATGTGTTGTGTTTTATTAATTGTGGATGGATTTATCAACTGAGAAATAAAGTTGAACAGAAATGATCATGAACTCTTAAAGATGATTATGAAAAAAAAGGTAATATTTTTTATATAAAATTATATCTAAGTATGAACTAATTTGCACAATACAGTAAATATTCTTACTAAGTGAAATTTTTTTTGGCTCAGTTTACAGAAAAGTGTACTTCACACATCCTTTCATTATGATGCAACATTGTTTTAAAACATAATTTTTCTATTTTAATATACATTAAAATCTATTTTATTTTTGTGATTTTCAGCATCATTACTCCAGTCTTCAGTGTCACATGATCTTCAGAAATCATTATAATATGATGATTTATTATCAGAGTTGTGCTGCTGAAACTGTGATATTCTTTCAGGATTCTTTGATGAATGAAAAGTTAAAAAGAAGAGAATTTATTTAAAATAGAAGTCTTTTCTAACAATAAAAACACGAGTTCAAAAGTTTGTGGTCAGTAAAATGTATTCTTTCTTTCTAAAAAAAAAAAAAAAACTCTTTTAGGATGCATTGTTGATTTTTTTTTTATTCAGATCCGCACTTCGGAGCGTGTTAGTGACTCTGTTGATTCAGATCGGCACTTCGGAGCGTGTTAGCGACTCTGTTGATTCAGATCAGAATGATTCAGAAAAATGATGATTATTATTTTATTTTTTTACAGGTCTTTACTCATCGAAACTGCATTTATTTGATCAAAAGTACAGGGAAAAAAGTGAAATATTATTATTAAGTAAAACATAATTTTTCTATTTTAATATACATTAAAATCTATTTTATTTTTGTGATTTTCAGCATCATTACTCCAGTCTTCAGTGTCACATGATCTTCAGAAATCATTATAATATGATGATTTATTATCAGAGTTGTGCTGCTGAAACTGTGATATTCTTTCAGGATTCGTTGATGAATGAAAAGTTAAAAAGAAGAGAATTTATTTAAAATAGAAGTCTTTTCTAACAATAAACACTAGAGTTCAAAAGTTTGTGGTCAGTAAAATTTATTCTTTCTTTCTAAAAAAAAAAAAAAATCTTTTAGGATGTATTGTTGATTTTTTTTTATTCAGATCGGCACTTTGTAGCGTGTTAGTGACTCTGTTGATTCAGATCGGCACTTCGGAGCGTGTTAGCGACTCTGTTGATTCAGATCAGGACTTCAGAGCCTGTTCGCGACTCCGTTGATTCAGATCGGCACTTCGGAGCATGTTCGCGACTCGGTTGATTCAGATCGGGACTTCGGAGCCTGTTTGTGATTTTTTTAAATTCAGATCTAGACATCGGAGCAGGAAGTTTTTGTCAAACAGTTCATTGGTGATAAATGAATATTTGGACCTGAGCCTTTTTTTTTTACTTGTCGATTTGATTTTTAAATGATTTCAATGACTTTTGAAAGTAAAGCCTTCTTGTACCTCAGTAGCATGTGTTGTGTTTTATTAATTGTGGATGGATTTATCAACTGAGAAATAAAGTTGAACAGAAATTATCATGAACTCTTAAAGATGATTATGAAAAAAAAGGTAATATTTTTTATATAAAATTATATCTAAGTATGAACTAATTTGAGCAATACAGTAAATATTCTTACTCAGTGAAATTTTTTTTGGCTCAGTTTACAGAAAAGTGTACTTCACACATCCTTTCATTATGATGCAACATTGTTTCCTCTTCAGGTGAGTATTTTACATCTTTTTTATTGTGGGGATTAGTGTGTAAGTACTATACACACACACACACACACACCGGTCAGAGTTTGGGATCAGAATGATTTATTTTGATGAAAAAAAAGATTATTATTATTTTATTTTTTTACAGGTCTTTACTCATTGAAACTGCATTTATTTGATCAAAAGTACAGGGAAAAAAGTGAAATATTATTATTAAGTAAAACATAATTTTTCTATTTTAATATACATTAAAATCTATTTTATTTTTGTGATTTTCAGCATCATTACTCCAGTCTTCAGTGTCACATGATCTTCAGAAATCATTATAATATGATGATTTATTATCAGAGTTGTGCTGCTGAAACTGTGATATTCTTTCAGGATTCTTTGATGAATGAAAAGTTAAAAAGAAGAGAATTTATTTAAAAGAGAAGTCTTTTCTAACAATAAACACTAGAGTTCAAAAGTTTGTGGTCAGTAAAATGTATTCTTTCTTTCTAAAAAAAAAAAAAACTCTTTTAGGATGTATTGTTGATTTTTTTTAATTCAGATCGGCACTTCGGAGCGTGTTAGCGACTCTGTTGATTCAGATCGGCACTTCGGAGCGTGTTAGCGACTCTGTTGATTCAGATCGGCACTTCGGAGCGTGTTAGTGACTCTGTTGATTCAGATCGGCACTTTTGAGCATGTTAGCGACTCTGTTGATTCAGATCGGCACTTCGGAGCATATTCGCGAGTCCGTTGATTTAGATCGGCACTTCGCAGCATGTTCGCGACTCGGTTGATTCAGATCGGCACTTCGGAGCCTGTTCGCGACTCGGTTGATTCAGATCGGCACTTCGGAGCCTGTTCGCGACTCGGTTGATTCAGATCGGCATTTCGGAGCCTGTAAAGCGACTCCGTTGGTTCAGATCGGCACTTCGGAGCTTTTTCGTGACTCGTTGATTCAGATCGTCACTTCGGAGCTTTTTCGCGATTCGGTTGATTCAGATCAGGACTTCGCCACCTGTTCGCTACTCGGTTGATTCAGATCGGGACTTCGGAGCCTGTTTGTGATTTTTTTAAATTCAGATCTAGACATCGGAGCAGGAAGTTTTTGTCAAACAGTTCATTGGTGATAAATGAATATTTGGACCTGAGCCTTTTTTTTTGACTTGTCGATTTGATTTTTAAATGATTTCAATGACTTTTGAAAGTAAAGCCTTCTTGTACCTCAGTAGCATGTGTTGTGTTTTATTAATTGTGGATGGATTTATCAACTGAGAAATAAAGTTGAACAGAAATGATCATGAACTCTTAAAGATGATTATGAAAAAAAAGGTAATATTTTTTATATAAAATTATATCTAAGTATGAACTAATTTGCACAATACAGTAAATATTCTTACTAAGTGAAATTTTTTTTGGCTCAGTTTACAGAAAAGTGTACTTCACACATCCTTTCATTATGATGCAACATTGTTTTAAAACATAATTTTTCTATTTTAATATACATTAAAATCTATTTTATTTTTGTGATTTTCAGCATCATTACTCCAGTCTTCAGTGTCACATGATCTTCAGAAATCATTATAATATGATGATTTATTATCAGAGTTGTGCTGCTGAAACTGTGATATTCTTTCAGGATTCTTTGATGAATGAAAAGTTAAAAAGAAGAGAATTTATTTAAAATAGAAGTCTTTTCTAACAATAAAAACACGA
This sequence comes from Carassius auratus, assembly GCF_003368295.1. Lineage (NCBI taxonomy): Eukaryota > Metazoa > Chordata > Actinopteri > Cypriniformes > Cyprinidae > Carassius > Carassius auratus. The sequence continues at coordinate 8,448,946 of NC_039290.1, forward strand.
GTTCAAAAGTTTGTGGTCAGTAAAATGTATTCTTTCTTTCTAAAAAAAAAAAAAAACTCTTTTAGGATGCATTGTTGATTTTTTTTTATTCAGATCCGCACTTCGGAGCGTGTTAGTGACTCTGTTGATTCAGATCGGCACTTCGGAGCGTGTTAGCGACTCTGTTGATTCAGATCAGAATGATTCAGAAAAATGATGATTATTATTTTATTTTTTTACAGGTCTTTACTCATCGAAACTGCATTTATTTGATCAAAAGTACAGGGAAAAAAGTGAAATATTATTATTAAGTAAAACATAATTTTTCTATTTTAATATACATTAAAATCTATTTTATTTTTGTGATTTTCAGCATCATTACTCCAGTCTTCAGTGTCACATGATCTTCAGAAATCATTATAATATGATGATTTATTATCAGAGTTGTGCTGCTGAAACTGTGATATTCTTTCAGGATTCGTTGATGAATGAAAAGTTAAAAAGAAGAGAATTTATTTAAAATAGAAGTCTTTTCTAACAATAAACACTAGAGTTCAAAAGTTTGTGGTCAGTAAAATTTATTCTTTCTTTCTAAAAAAAAAAAACTCTTTTAGGATGTATTGTTGATTTTTTTTTATTCAGATCGGCACTTTGGAGCGTGTTAGTGACTCTGTTGATTCAGATCGGCACTTCGGAGCGTGTTAGCGACTCGGTTGATTCAGATCGGCACTTCGGAGCCTGTTCGCGACTCGGTTGATTCAGATCGGCACTTCGGAGCCTGTTCGCGACTCGGTTGATTCAGATCGGCACTTCGGAGCCTGTAAAGCGACTCCGTTGGTTCAGATCGGCACTTCGGAGCTTTTTCGCGACTCGTTGATTCAGATCGTCACTTCGGAGCTTTTTCGCGACTCGGTTGATTCAGATCAGGACTTCGCAGACTGTTCGCGACTCGGTTGATTCAGATCGGGACTTCGGAGCCTGTTTGTGATTTGTTTAAATTCAGATCTAGACATCGGAGCAGGAAGTTTTTGTCAAACAGTTCATTGGTGATAAATGAATATTTGGACCTGAGCCTTTTTTTTTGACTTGTCGATTTGATTTTTAAATGATTTCAATGACATTTGAAAGTAAAGCCTTCTTGTACCTCAGTAGCATGTGTTGTGTTTTATTAATTGTGGATGGATTTATCAACTGAGAAATAAAGTTGAACAGAAATTATCATGAACTCTTAAAGATGATTATGAAAAAAAAGGTAATATTTTGTATATAAAATTATATCTAAGTATGAACTAATTTGCGCAATACAGTAAATATTCTTACTCAGTGAAAATTTTTTTGGCTCAGTTTACAGAAAAGTGTACTTCACACATCCTTTCTTTATGATGCAACATTGTTTCCTCTTCAGGTGAGTATTTTACATCTTTTTTATTGTGGGGATTAGTGTGTAAGTACTATACACACACACACACACCGGTCATAGTTTGGGATCAGAATGATTTATTTTGATGAAAAAAAAATTATTATTATTATTATTTTTTTTTTTACAGGTCTTTACTCATTGAAACTGCATTTATTTGATCAAAAGTACAGGGAAAAAAGTGAAATATTATTATTAAGTAAAACATAATTTTTCTATTTTAATATACATTAAAATCTATTTTATTTTTGTGATTTTCAGCATCATTACTCCAGTCTTCAGTGTCACATGATCTTCAGAAATCATTATAATATGATGATTTATTATCAGAGTTGTGCTGCTGAAACTGTGATATTCTTTCAGGATTCTTTGATGAATGAAAAGTTAAAAAGAAGAGAATTTATTTAAAATATAAGTCTTTTCTAACAATAAACACTACAGTTCAAAAGTTTGTGGTCAGTAAAATTTATTCTTTCTTTCTAAAAAAAAAATAAAGGTCTTTTAGGATGTATTGTTGATTTTTTTTATTCAGATTGGCACTTCGGAGCGTGTTAGTGACTCTGTTGATTCAGATTGCCACTTCGGAGCGTGTTAGCGACTCTGTTGATTCAGATCGGCACTTCGGAGCATGTTAGCGACTCTGTTGATTCAGATCGGCACTTCGGAGCATGTTCACGACTCGGTTGATTCAGATCGGCACTTCGGAGCCTGTTCGCGACTCGGTTGATTCAGATCGGCACTTCGGAACCTGTTCGCGACTCGGTTGATTCAGATCGGCACTTCGGAGCCTGTAAAGCGACTCCGTTGGTTCAGATCGGCACTTCTGAGCTTTTTCTCGACTCGTTGATTCAGATCGTCCCTTCGGAGCTTTTTCGCGACTCGGTTGATTCACATCAGGACTTCGCAGCCTGTTCGCGACTCGGTTGATTCAGATCGGGACTTCGGAGCCTGTTTGTGATTTTTTTAAATTCAGATCTAGACATCGGAGCAGGAAGTTTTTGTCAAACAGTTCATTGGTGATAAATGAATATTTGGACCTGAGCCTTTTTTTTTTACTTGTCGATTTGATTTTTAAATGATTTCAATGACTTTTGAAAGTAAAGCCTTCTTGTACCTCAGTAGCATGTGTTGTGTTTTATTAATTGTGGATGGATTTATCAACTGAGAAATAAAGTTGAACAGAAATTATCATAAACTCTTAAAGATGATTATGAAAAAAAAGGTAATATTTTTTATATAAAATTATATCTAAGTATGAACTAATTTGAGCAATACAGTAAATATTCTTACTCAGTGAAATTTTTTTTGGCTCAGTTTACAGAAAAGTGTACTTCACACATCCTTTCATTATGATGCAACATTGTTTCCTCTTCAGGTGAGTATTTTACATCTTTTTTATTGTGGGGATTAGTGTGTAAGTACTATACACACACACACACACCGGTCAGAGTTTGGGATCAGAATGATTTATTTTGATGAAAAAAAAAGATTATTATTATTTTATTTTTTTACAGGTCTTTACTCATTGAAACTGCATTTATTTGATCAAAAGTACAGGGAAAAAAGTGAAATATTATTATTAAGTAAAACATAATTTTTCTATTTTAATATACATTAAAATCTATTTTATTTTTGTGATTTTCAGCATCATTACTCCAGTCTTCAGTGTCACATGATCTTCAGAAATCATTATAATATGATGATTTATTATCAGAGTTGTGCTGCTGAAACTGTGATATTCTTTCAGGATTCTTTGATGAATGAAAAGTTAAAAAGAAGAGAATTTATTTAAAAGAGAAGTCTTTTCTAACAATAAACACTAGAGTTCAAAAGTTTGTGGTCAGTAAAATGTATTCTTTCTTTCTAAAAAAAAAAAAAACTCTTTTAGGATGTATTGTTGATTTTTTTTTATTCAGATCGGCACTTCGGAGCGTGTTAGCGACTCTGTTGATTCAGATCGGCACTTCGGAGCGTGTTAGCGACTCTGTTGATTCAGATCGGCACTTCGGAGCGTGTTAGTGACTCTGTTGATTCAGATCGGCACTTTGGAGCATGTTAGCGACTCTGTTGATTCAGATCGGCACTTCGGAGCATATTCGCGAGTCCGTTGATTTAGATCGGCACTTCGGAGCATGTTCGCGACTCGGTTGATTCAGATCGGCACTTCGGAGCCTGTTCGCGACTCGGTTGATTCAGATCGGCACTTCGGAGCCTGTTCGCGACTCGGTTGATTCAGATCGGCATTTCGGAGCCTGTAAAGCGACTCCGTTGGTTCAGATCGGCACTTCGGAGCTTATTCGCGACTCGGTTGATTCAGATCAGGACTTCGCAGCCTGTTCGCGACTTGGTTGATTCAGATCGGGACTTCGGAGCCTGTTTGTGATTTTTTTAAATTCAGATCTAGACATCGGAGCAGGAAGTTTTTGTCAAACAGTTCATTGGTGATAAATGAATATTTGGACCTGAGCCTTTTTTTTACTTGTCGATTTGATTTTTAAATGATTTCAATGACTTTTGAAAGTAAAGCCTTCTTGTACCTCAGTAGCATGTGTTGTGTTTTATTAATTGTGGATGGATTGATCAACTGAGAAATAAAGTTGAACAGAAATTATCATGAACTCTTAAAGATGATTATGAAAAAAAAGGTAATATTTTTTATATAAAATTATATCTAAGTATGAACTAATTTGAGCAATACAGTAAATATTCTTACTCAGTGAAATTTTTTTTTGGCTCAGTTTACAGAAAAGTGTACTTCACACATCCTTTCATTATGATGCAACATTGTTTCCTCTTCAGGTGAGTATTTTACATCTTTTTTATTGTGGGGATTAGTGTGTAAGTACTATACACACACACACACACCGGTCAGAGTTTGGGATCAGAATGATTTATTTTGATGAAAAAAAATGATTATTATTATTTTATTTTTTTACAGGTCTTTACTCATTGAAACTGCATTTATTTGATCAAAAGTACAGGGAAAAAAGTGAAATATTATTATTAAGTAAAACATCATTTTTCTATTTTAATATACATTAAAATATATTTTATTTTTGTTATTTTCAGCATCATTACTCCAGTCTTCAGTGTCACATGATCTTCAGAAATCATTATAATATGATGATTTATTATCAGAGTTGTGCTGCTGAAACTGTGATATTCTTTCAGGATTCTTTGATGAATGAAAAGTTAAAAAGAAGAGAATTTATTTAAAATATAAGTCTTTTCTAACAATAAACACAAGAGTTCAAAAGTTTGTGGTCAGTAAAATTTATTCTTTCTTTCTAAAAAAATAAATAAGACTCTTTTAGGATGTATTGTTGATTTCTGTTGATTCAGATCGGCACTTCGGAGCATGTTCACGAGTCCGTTGATTCAGATCGGCACTTCGGAGCGTGTTAGCGACTCTGTTGATTCAGATCGGCACTTCGGAGCCTGTAAAGCGATTCCGTTGGTTCAGATCGGCACTTCGGAGCCTGTTCGCGACTCGGTTGATTCAGATCGGCACTTCGGAGCCTGTAAAGCGACTCCGTTGGTTCAGATCGGCACTTCGGAGCTTTTTCTCGACTCGTTGATTCAGATCGTCCCTTTGGAGCTTTTTCGCGACTCGGTTGATTCAGATCAGGACTTCGCAGCCTGTTCGCGACTCGGTTGATTCAGATCGGGACTTCGGAGCCTGTTTGTGATTTTTTTAAATTCAGATCTAGACATCGGAGCAGGAAGTTTTTGTCAAACAGTTCATTGGTGATAAATGAATATTTGGACCTGAGCCTTTTTTTTTACTTGTCGATTTGATTTTTAAATGATTTCAATGACTTTTGAAAGTAAAGCCTTCTTGTACTTCAGTAGCATGTGTTGTGTTTTATTAATTGTGGATGGATTTATCAACTGAGAAATAAAGTTGAACAGAAATTATCATGAACTCTTAAAGATGATTATGAAAAAAAAGGTAATATTGTTTATATAAAATTATATCTAAGTATGAACTAATTTGAGCAATACAGTAAATATTCTTACTCAGTGAAATTTTTTTTGGCTCAGTTTACAGAAAGGTGTACTTCACACATCCTTTCATTATGATGCAACATTGTTTTAAAACATAATTTTTCTATTTTAATATACATTAAAATCTATTTTATTTTTGTGATTTTCAGCATCATTACTCCAGTCTTCAGTGTCACATGATCTTCTGAAATCATTATAATATGATGATTTATTATCAGAGTTGTGCTGCTGAAACTGTGATATTCTTTCAGGATTCTTTGATGAATGAAAAGTTAAAAAGAAGAGAATTTATTTAAAATAGAAGTCTTTTCTAACAATAAACACTAGAGTTCAAAAGTTTGTGGTCAGTAAAATGTATTCTTTCTTTCTAAACAAAAAAAAAAAAAAAACTCTTTTAGGATGTATTGTTGATTTTTTTTTATTCAGATCGGCACTTCGGAGCGTGTTAGTGACTCTGTTGATTCAGGTCGGCACTTCGGAGCGTGTTAGCGACTCTGTTGATTCAGATCGGCACTTCGGAGCGTGTTAGCGACTCTGTTGATTCAGATCGGCACTTTGGAGCATGTTAGCGACTCTATTGATTCAGATCGGCACTTCGGAGCATGTTCGCGAGTCCGTTGATTCAGATCGGCACTTCGGAGCATGTTCGCGACTCGGTTGATTCAGATCGGCACTTCGGAGCCTGTTCGCGACTCGGTTGATTCAGATCGGCACTTCGGAGCCTGTTCGCGAGTCGGTTGATTCAGATCGGCATTTCGGAGCCTGTAAAGCGACTCCGTTGGTTCAGATCGGCACTTCTGAGCTTTTTCGCGACTCGTTGATTCAGATCGTCACTTCGGAGCTTTTTCGCGACTCGGTTGATTCAGATCGGCACTTCGGAGCCTGTAAAGCGACTCCGTTGGTTCAGATCGGCACTTCTGAGCTTTTTCGGGACTCGTTGATTCAGATCGTCACTTCGGAGCTTTTTCGCAATTCGGTTGATTCAGATCAGGACTTCGCAACCTGTTTGCGACTCGGTTGATTCAGATCGGGACTTCGGAGCCTGTTTGTGATTTTTTTAAATTCAGATCTAGACATCGGAGCAGGAAGTTTTTGTCAAACAGTTCATTGGTGATAAATGAATATTTGGACCTGAGCCTTTTTTTTTACTTGTCGATTTGATTTTTAAATGATTTCAATGACTTTTGAAAGTAAAGCCTTCTTGTACCTCAGTAGCATGTGTTGTGTTTTATTAATTTTGGATGGATTTATCAACTGAGAAATAAAGTTGAACAGAAATTATCATGAACTCTTAAAGATGATTATGAAGAAAAAGGTAATATTTTTTATATAAAATTATATCTAAGTATGAACTAATTTGAGCAATACAGTAAATATTCTTACTCAGTGAAAAATGTTTTGGCTCAGTTTACAGAAAAGTGTACTTCACACATCCTTTCATTATGATGCAACATTGTTTCCTCTTCAGGTGAGTATTTTACATCTTTTTTATTGTGGGGATTAGTGTGTAAGTACTATACACACACACACACCGGTCATAGTTTGGGATCAGAATGATTTATTTTGATGAAAAAAATTATTATTATTATTTTATTTTTTTTACAGGTCTTTACTCATCGAAACTGCATTTATTTGATCAAAAGTACAGGGAAAAAAGTGAAATATTATTATTAAGTAAAACATCATTTTTCTATTTTAATATACATTAAAATCTATTTTATTTTTGTGATTTTCAGCATCATTACTCCAGTCTTCAGTGTCACATGATCTTCAGAAATCATTATAATATGATGATTTATTATCAGAGTTGTGCTGCTGAAACTGTGATATTCTTTCAGGATTCTTTGATGAATGAAAAGTTAAAAAGAAGAGAATTTATTTAAAATAGAAGTCTTTTCTAACAATAAACACTAGAGTTCAAAAGTTTGTGGTCAGTAAAATTTATTCTTTCTTTCTAAAAAAAAATAAAACTCTTTTAGGATGTATTGTTGATTTTTTTTTATTCAGATCGGCACTTCGGAGCGTGTTAGTGACTCTGTTGATTCAGATTGGCACTTCGGAGCGTGTTAGTGACTCTGTTGATTCAGATCGGCACTTCGGAGCCTGTTCGCGACTCGGTTGATTCAGATCGGCACTTCGGAGCCTGTAAAGCGATTCCGTTGGTTCAGATCGGCACTTCGGAGCCTGTTCGCGACTCGGTTGATTCAGATCGGCACTTCGGAGCCTGTAAAGCAACTCCGTTGGTTCAGATCGGCACTTCGGAGCTTTTTCTCGACTCGTTGATTCAGATCGTCCCTTTGGAGCTTTTTCGCGACTCGGTTGATTCAGATCGGGACTTCGGAGCCTGTTTGTGATTTTTTTAAATTCAGATCTAGACATCGGAGCAGGAAGTTTTTGTCAAACAGTTCATTGGTGATAAATGAATATTTGGACCTGAGCCTTTTTTTTTACTTGTCGATTTGATTTTTAAATGATTTCAATGACTTTTGAAAGTAAAGCCTTCTTGTACTTCAGTAGAATGTGTTGTGTTTTATTAATTGTGGATGGATTTATCAACTGAGAAATAAAGTTGAACAGAAATTATCATGAACTCTTAAAGATGATTATGAAAAAAAAGGTAATATTGTTTATATAAAATTATATCTAAGTATGAACTAATTTGAGCAATACAGTAAATATTCTTACTCAGTGAATTTTTTTTTGGCTCAGTTTACAGAAAAGTGTACTTCACACATCCTTTCATTATGATGCAACATTGTTTTAAAACATAATTTTTCTATTTTAATATACATTAAAATCTATTTTATTTTTGTGATTTTCAGCATCATTACTCCAGTCTTCAGTGTCACATGATCTTCAGAAATCATTATAATATGATGATTTATTATCAGAGTTGTGCTGCTGAAACTGTGATATTCTTTCAGGATTCTTTGATGAATGAAAAGTTAAAAAGAAGAGAATTTATTTAAAATAGAAGTCTTTTCTAACAATAAACACTAGAGTTCAAAAGTTTGTGGTCAAATGTATTCTTTCTTTCTAAAAAAAAAATAAAACTCTTTTAGGATGTATTGTTGATTTTTTTTATTCAGATCGGCAGTTCGGAGCGTGTTAGTGACTCTGTTGATTCAGATTGGCACTTCGGAGCGTGTTAGTGACTCTGTTGATTCAGATCGGCACTTCGGAGCGTGTTAGCGACTCTGTTGATTCAGATCGACACTTCGGAGCCTGTTCGCGACTCTGTTGATTCAGATCGGCACTTCGGAGCATGTTCGCGACTCTGTTGATTCAGATCGGCACTTCGGAGCCTGTTCGCGACTCGGTTGATTCAGATCGGCACTTCGGAGCCTGTTCGCGACTCGGTTGATTCAGATCGGCACTTCGGAGCCTGTTCGCGACTCGGTTGATTCAGATCGGCACTTCGGAGCCTGTTCTTGACTTGGTTGATTCAGATCGGCACTTCGGAGCCTGTTCGCGACTTGGGTGATTCAGATCGGCACTTCGGAGCATGTACAAGGGTATCTGACAGGCTACATGCGCGGGCCGGGACTACTTTTGCCACCTAAGCTAAAAATTCTTATTATTCTGTTAAACTAGTTCAACTTGTTGGTTAACTTGTGTCTTTCCCCTTCAAAAAAAGGCAAAAGTAGCTAAAATTAATTTTATGATCATGTCCATGTTTTATCTTATGCAAAAACCTAAATGTAACAAAATAAGGTCATTTTTAGTTTGGAGTGGAAATAATAAAGTAAGCCTTCTAATTAAAGTTAAACTAGTTCCCAGTGTTTAAACCAAAATCAAAGAACTTAATATTAATTTCTGTCCTGTTGGAGACAAAAACAAAACACTGAAAATAGTATCCTCTAAATACATCTGCCTTTACATCAAACAGATCATAAAATAATGTTATTTCTGTATACAACACACAACTCATCCAGAAAAGGTAACAGTAGTACCTAACTCTTCTTTTTTCATTCTTTCTTTCTTTCTTTTTTGCTAACTGTAGCAGTCATGGCCATTCTTTAATTTAATGTAGTCTGCTGTAATTATAATTATTTACTTGTTTTTGCATTTGTCTGCAGTTCATGTATTTTATGTTTTTATTTGTGTGACATGACAGCAGATATAAAACTTGACTTAATATTCAGATACCATTTCAAAAATAAAAACTACTGAACAAGCATTTACATTTGCATCACTTACCTGTGAGTATTAGATGATTAATGATGATTAATGTCAGTGTCTGAATAAAGAGGTTCTTGTTTGACGAAGCTTCCAGCTCATCTGTTAATAGTTTCACCTTCACTGAATTCATTAACTCACCTGCAGTGATGTCATACAGTAGCTCAACCCATAATCATGAATATGGAGCAGTTTGGTGACCAGATATCCCATTTCCCCCCTCTTTTTTATTTTTAAAAATGTCTAAAGTATTCCATCTAGGTGTTGAAGGAAGCCAAGCTCGTCTTAGAACAAAATTACTATCCAATCTCAATTAGTTATCGATTAACTTGCAGTTAGTACAAAAGGCAGAATTGTGCTGAATAATACACATCAAAGTTCAAAATGTCCATCGCGTGGAGTTTCTCAAGTAAATACCATTGGTTATGGCTTACAATGAACATAAACAGGTGGATAAAAACAGGATATGTGTCCGTATTTTACATCCATGCATTCGGTCTTAAAGGGACTAAATAAAGTCTCACATTAAATGGTAATCAAACAACAAAATTTGTTTAACACATGTATATGTGTTAAATGAAAATACTGTATCAAAAAAAAATTTTTTTTCTTTATATAGGCTTTAATATATGAAATTATATTCCAGACTATTTTCAAAAGGAATTGCAAATTAGGCTATATCTATATTTTTTTCAATTCCATTTTCCATTGATACATGCATAAATTGTGACATATTCGCTACTGCAAATCTTGCACGATTTGGCAGTCACTGTCCAATTTGTACAATGACTGCCAAATTTCAAATTGAAATACAAAGTTTATTTGCAAATGTATTTCCCATGTCTTGCGAGTTATGGCCCTGACACATTCTATTTAAAAATGTTTATTAATTTAAAGGTGCTGTAGGGAACTTTTGTTAAAAAAATATTTTTTACATATTTATTAAACCTGTCATTATGTCCTGACAGTAGAACATGAGACAGATAATCTGTGAAAAAAATCAAGCTCCTCTGGCTCCTCCCAGTGTCCTATTGCCATTTGCAGAAACTCCATCGTTCCCGGTAAAAAATAACCAATCAGAGCTGCGGTCCGTAACTTTGTTTGTGTTCAAAATGTAGAAAAATGTATATAATAAGCGAGTACACCATGAATCCATTTTCCAAACCGTGTTTTTGGCTTGTCCTGAATCACTAGGGTACACCTATAATAAGTGTTTATATTCGGACTATTTTAGATTGCTTCGGGGATACCGCGGCGGAGTAACCCAGTACCTTTGTGATTCTTCATAGACATAAACAGAGAGAAGTAGTTCCGGCTACGATGTTCTTCCGCAAGACGCAAGCAGTTCTGTTTATTAACCGCTAGAGCGTCAAAAGTTCCCTACCGCAGCTTTAAACGAATAAGTCTAATTGGTTTAAAAAAAAAATAAAAAAAAATAAAAAAGTATAAATGAAGATGCTCAGGGCCGTTAGCATCCACAAAAAAGAGAGACAGTGTCTCCTCAAAATATTGGATGAGAAAAAAAAACACAGTACAAATGCTTCAGTATAGTAAAACATAACATTAAAAAGAGTATAAAGCACTCGTTCTTCTAAAGAAACAATGTCCGATAGCGACACCAGCAGGTAAAGTTACAGTTCCCTCCCCTGAGCCCATTGAGTTTTAAGTCACGTGAGTGTCACAAGTCGGTCTCACCAACCAGCCAATCACAGTGCACTCCCTCATCTGAGTATTAATCACCTGCACCTGTTCACTATTATCCAATCAGCTCACCACCTCATTTAAGCACACACCTCAGTCTCTCACGTTGTTCGATCTTGTAGCCAGTACATGGAACTTCTCCGGTATTCTGTTATTAGCTTTGACTCTCCAAACCAAGCTTTCTCCCAACCTCCTTGATTACCTGATCCTCCAAGACTCCTGTGTTTCCCCAGCAATTCTCCAACGACTCCTCTTCCAAGTCCTCCTCTCCTTCATCTCTCCCAAGGTGTGTGCAATGTAAACCCCATTCTGGTCACCCCACTTGTCATATGGAGTATAGGCAAGGCAAGTTTATTTATATAGCACATTTTGTACACGATGGTAATTCAAAGTGCTTTACATAAAAGAGAGAAAAATAATCATAAAGAAAAGAGAAATAAAGCAAGCAATTTTACTATGGTTTAAACATTTAAAACAGTTAAATGATTTTACATAAAAAATAGATAAAACCGTGAAAATATAGTGCAATCAGTTCGGACATTGCACAGTGCTCACTCAATAAATGCACAGCTAAAAAAATGTGTTTTGAGTCTAGACTTAAATGTGACTAGTGTTTTAGCACATCTGATCTCTTCTGGAAGCTGATTCCAACTGCGGGCAGCATAGTAACTAAAGGCAGACTCCCTTTGTTTTGTGTGAACCCTTGGTATTTCTAACTGACTCGATCCTAATGATCTGAGTGCTCTGTTAGGTTTATATTCAGTGAAGATATCTGCAATCTATTTCGGTCCTAGGTCATTTAGTGACTTATATACGAGTAAAAGTACTTTAAAACCAATCCTAAATGTAACTGGAAGCCAGTGTAAGGACCTGAGGACTGGTGTGATATGCTCAGATTTTCTGGTTCTAGTCAGAATCCTGGCAGCAGCGTTCTGGATGAGCTGCAGCTGTCTAATGGTCTTTTTGGGAAGGCCAGTGAGGAGCCCATTACAATAGTCCACCCTGCTGGTGATAAAGGCATTAAATGATAGTATGCTGATTTAGTTCCTGCTTTGACATGACTACTGAAACTAAGATCTGTCTCTAGAATCACACCAAGATTCCTGACTTGATTTTTAGTTGTTTGACCCCTAGAGTCAAGGCATGCATTCACCTTGAACACTTCATCTTTGTTTCCAAATGCAATGACTTCAGTTTTTTCCTGGTTTAGCTGAAGAAAGTTCTGGCACATCCAATTATTAATTTCATCAATGCATTGGCAGAGTGAGTCAATGGGGCTGTAGTCATTTGGAGATAAGGCTAGGTAAATCTGGGTATCATCAGCATAGCTGTGATAGGCAATTTGGTTCTTATTATTTGACTTCGTGGAAGCATATACAGGCTAAACAAGAGTGGTGCAAGCATTGAGCCTTGTGGGACTCCACATGTCATGGACGTCCACTTAGACTTATGCTCTCCTAGACTCACATAATAGCTTCTCCCTTCTAAGTATGACCTGAACCATTTGAGTACCTTCCCAGAAAGCCCGACCCAGTTTTCTCTCTAGTAGTATGTTATGATCGACAGTGTCAAACACAGCACTGAAATCTAGTAATACCAGCACCGATATTTTGCCAGAGTCACAGTTTAAGCGAATATCATTTATTATCTTAATGAGTGCTGTCTCTGTGCTGTGATGCGGTCGGAAACCAGATTGAAAATTTTCCAGGTATCCATTTGAGTTTAAGCAGATGTTCAGCTGATTTAAAAACTACCTTTTCTATAATTTTGCCTATAAAAGGAAGATTAGTATACCCCGATCACAATACCTAGCTCAACGGATTCTCCGAATTCTCTCATCTGCTCCTTTCATTCAGTCATTTACATACCTGCTTTTAATAAATCAACTTGTTAACATCTTCCCTTCTGTCCCTGAGTCCGTGTGTTATGGTGCTGAAGCGCGAATCTCAGCCTTTCAAATTTTAACGGTTATTTTGATGGTCAGTCAATCTGTTGGTTTATCGAGCTACAATACGTGAGTATTGCTTGTTTAATTTTATGTGAGAATGGAAATGATTATGCAGAATCTTTACATTGAGAATTTTATTCAGGTTAAAGATTCATTATTCTTCATCGTCAACATAGATGGTGTCCTGTTGATAAAACCACAAAAAACGCATGGATAAAACGAGTGTGTAGAGCTCTTCACTTCGAAGAAAAACCTGTTAGTCAGGGATTCTTATTAAAAAAAAGTGAGATTCATCCTGAAAAAATGTGTTGATATTCTCATGTAGGAAGCGCTGCAGATCCTCACACCGCTGATTAAACTGATAAAGACTTTTAAAATCTGATTTCTGCTCTCAGTAAAATGAAACTAAAGCGTGTATAGTAGTTGTGTAAGCTTTTGATCAATGTAGATGTGTTTACTCATGATGTGTTGATCATGAGCGCTCAGGTGGATGTGATGTGCTGTAAATCAGTAGGAACTGATCTGTCTTCGCTGGATATTGATGGTTTCATCACAGAAATCTGTCAGTTGAAGAAAGAATTGGTGACCCTGGAGATTTTGCTGTTGGTTGGCATTTTTGATTTGTCAATGTGTTTGTGTTTTTATCAGGAGCTGGAAAAGGTTTGGTTGTGTGACACTGATCTGAGATCAACTCTCTGAACAGAGATCCAGAGACACACCGGACTCGGAGCTCAGCCTCGCTTTCTCCGGAGCGTCAGTGGAGCAGAGCAGAGTGTGTGACAGTCACCAAACCTCCACAGAGTCTCTGGGTTCAGACTGTAACGCTGGAGAACAGCAGACGCCACTGAAGATGTGCTCCGACACACTGCTGGACTACAGGAAGACGAAGAGAGAAACCACAGCTGAGGAACAGCAGAGCCATGATGAGGATTTCAATCCTTCAGGTATGTTTCTTCCTTTAATTACCTTTTCTTAATATTTTACATTTGGCATTCTAGAACCTGAAACAAAAAAGATGGATTCACTCAAGTCAAAAGAAAAATTTAAATGCTAAAAAATAGCAAGAGTAAAAGCATCTGAGAGGGAAATTTGGTCAAATTAACGGTGAAATTTGAGCTCGACGTTTCAATCTGCTGTATAATTTATTTAATTTATTTACATATTTAATGCATGCTTATCTGTAATCTGATTGTTGAAATAAAAATGTTTGCTTGGAATATAGATCATTGTCAGGTGTCTGGACCAACACTGTATGAGTGAACACATTACCGAAACGCAAATTTATTTTAAATATCAATGGTCATTTTTAGGAATCTGTAAAAGATATGCGTTTTTTTTTTTATGTTAACACAATATAAATGACCGTGCAAAACCTACACGTCAGGACTTTTAAAAGCATGTAATATTAATGAGTCTTCGTAACTATATAGTGTCGATTCACAGTGCAGCACTAATTAAGAGGCTTAGAAAAATCATATAATATACAATAATGCCAACTTATCTGGAAAGAGGATTGATTAATTTACAGAGGCTGGGTGTTTCTGGACACCCTCAGCACGGCAACTATTCAACCCCGGAAGTGCTCCTATTCAAGTTCACCCGAGTAAAAAACACTTACAAACAGTGAAATGTCCCCTGAATCGCTGGGCTTGCGTGATGATTCCTCTTCACCACAAGGGAGCAGCACCTCCAAACATGAGATTAGGTTTGGGTTCAGGGCTTGCATATTACATAAAAAGCATATTATACTAGTGTTTGCATGCACTGAAAACCCAGACAATCTACTACATTTGTCAAATGTGCAAAATACAACCTGAGGACACTGTGTGAGGTCACCTTGACCCATCGTGTCTGGTTCATCAAATTACATTTTCTCACAAAATTTAATTAGACCCAATATCTGCTTTATTTCTAAGATGAACTAACTAGATAGAGAAGGATAAGCATTTCCAGCACAGTGTGTTCATCTGCATACTTCATATTTTGGCAAAATCCATACTAAGACCTCCAAGTGCTGACTTAAATGAGATTCAATTAAAGCGAACCTCCCAGAGTCCACCTTGAAACAAAGTCATGTTTACGTTCTTCTGGACTGAGACAGTGAGAGCTGTTGAGGATGAAGCTCAGGTTATTCTCAAGTTTTGTTTCAGACACAGAGTAAGTAAACATTTTGAAGCAAGTGAACAAATGTCCAAGAACACATTTCAGAAAAGTTCCCTGAATGTTGTATAAATGGTTTTGTTTTTCTATTATTAAAGATGAGAGAACATACAAGGGATAGTTCACAGAAAAATGAAACCTGTGTCATCACTACTCAGTCAAGTTATTCCAAATCTGAAAGAGTTTCTGTCCACATCATCTGCTCACAAAAGAAGAGATTTTGAATAATGTTGGTAACCAAACACTTGTTGTTGCCACCCATTGATTTCCATAGTATTTTTGAAAGGGCCTGCTATAGAAGTCAATGGCTACCGTTAACCGATTGGTCACCAATATTCTTCAAAATGTCTTTTTTCAAATAAATTATGACAGAATTTTCCTTTTTGGGTGAACTGTTCTTTTGATGTTAAGAATGGATGATTCATAATGCTTTGATCGTAACGTTGAGAGAACCTTGCCGGAACGTTCTGAGAATGTTCCCTGTTAGCTGAGAGAGTGTTTGGTTCGCTCCAGATATTGCAGTCTGTCTCTGAGTGACTCCTGCACTCAATGAAAGATTTCCTAGCATGAGCGTCAGTCACATGATCTCTCAGCCTCGTCCTTGAGCTTCTATAGGAGGTGTGAGATTCCCTACAGCAGCGTGAGGCCGGACCCCTGGACTCTTCCGCTTACTGTCACCGTCTCCTGATGGATTCTCCACAGTCTGGAGCTGATTATGTTGGGAATGATTCAATTTAATGCAGTCAAGTCATCCATTAACAAGCCTTTATTATAACAGTTATCTAGAAAACTAGACTGTGATTTATCCTGAGATTCATTTTGTAATGTTTCCACATCTGTGACATAGTCTAATGTCAATTAAATAATTTAAATTAAATTCTATATTTATTTTATTTTACAGTATACAATGGAAGCCAAGTGCCATCTGATCTTACATTAAACATGATTTCATGGTTTTGTTCCATATTGTGCTTTATAATATAATATGAATTATTAAATTTTTTATTATTGCTTTGCTGTATCAGGATACTGATCACACAGTTGGGTTTGTTATATTTGTATTTATTTATATATTTATTGCACAAATTAAATCATGTCCACAAATCATGGCACTTGGCATTCATTGTATAATGACGTTAAACATAGTTTTATGTATTTTGCTCTGGGTCATAATAAAATAATGTTTTTTTTATATTCATATATTAAGGACCATGGTAAATGACTACTTTATTCATATACCAATGCATTTTCATGGTACTCCGAAGTACTTCAAAGATTGCAATGGTTTTACAGTAGTTCAGGTCCAAAAAACATGGTACTACCATGCTTCTGTATTTTCATATACATTATATTTGCAAGTTTTATCACTAGTATCAGTAACTCATCTGATGTCATGGACCAAGCTCAGCTTGTCAAATGAATGCAGCAGTTTTAATGGAGGAACGGTGATGTGAGTGTTTGTCTCTATCTGTCATTGTCTTCCTCTTGTTTGTCAGATCACTGAGCAGATTGAAGTTACATGTTCTGTCATGGAGGAAAACCTTCTTCAGCCTGAGATTCATGTTGAAGTTTGATTCACGCTCTGAATAGATAAACGTCCTCTCCGCTGCACACGAACACACACACACAAGCAGGATCACACATAAATTTAGCTCATGAATATTAATGCAATCATGTTGCTGATGATGCAGAATCATGCTGCTCAAGCAAAATGCTACTTCTGATAAAAATATGATTTCCCATAAAGAATTTGTATTGGTTGCTGTGCCTCTGCATGAAGATGCAAACGCTTCTCTGACTATTGTTGCCCTGGGGCAGGTTCAGCAGGCAGTTGCCCTCTGACCTGACCATCAACCTGACCTGTTAAACCCCCAAACAACAGCTGCACCTCAGTAGCACTGAGTCCTCTCATGCATGAAAAAAGAATTAACTGCTCCCACTTATACAGTTATATATTAGCATTATTAGTACATTTATGTTTGTTCATGCAAGTCAGACTTCACAGGATCATTAAAATGCAAACACAAATGTGTCAAACATTTACTGATTTGTATTTGCATTCGTTTGCATGATGAGGCGTCACTGCTGCTCAGAAATATTACACTTCCTCTCTACATTATGCATTGTTCAGAAATGTAGTTTGTGCGTGTATGCACTGCAGAAGAAAGAAATGCATAGCTTTAGAATGACATAAAGTGGAGTCAAGGGTGTAGAATTTAGTAGGGATGCTAAGAACATGTCCCTACAAATATTAAATTATCTCTAGCAATAATTTAGATCAAACTATTGAATATATGTATATGGAACCACTGTTGATGTAATTTCGGAAGCATCCCCCCATTGATATTACCTGAGAAGTTCAAGTAAATGCACTAAAAACAGATCACGTATTTAATACATGAGTGGAGGAAGAACATACGAGGCAGCTGAAGTGTTTAAAACATACGAGCACAGTTCAGCTGAATTATAAAGTTTACACTCTTGAACTTTATGTTGTTAAACTTAATGTTCAAAGAAAACAAAACTAAAAAAGTGAAATTTGTCATCAATCAAGAGGTGTGAAGACGTGTTAGCTACTGTAGCAACAGTTTTCTGTCAAAATCATCATTAATTCAATTCACTTTTAATAATAAAATAAAATGTGCTCTGATGCTGCTGTAATTTTGTTGGTTTTACATGATCAAAAGTGTGTAATTATTGTGTGATTAATATACAAACCAGTAAAAGCTCACATAAAAAAAAGTGTATGTTAGCTACCAAAGCAATAAACTTTAGATGATATGAACCTAGTCAAAAATCATAAATGTGAAATCATAAATGTTGGAGTAGTTATTAAAAAAAGCTGTTTTTGCACATTCATCTGAGAGCCTTTGAGTCTATTTCTGTCTGACAACCACATGAACCAAAACCTTGGTTGAGACGGATTATGTTGTCTGTAATATGAAGACAGACTTTTGACTATTTGGAGAGTCAAAACAGAGGGAAATCAAGCTAGCTAGACAAGGAAGGAAAAGAGAGACAGAAACAAAAGAGAAATTGGTCAAATGCCACCTTATTTTTAACTTTAGGGTGGCAAGGCCATTTGAATGTGAGGCTTCCAGTGTTCTTTTCTGATTTGAATCTGTAATTTAAACGTGAGTGTGGCAAGTAGCTTTTGAGATTTAACTTCCTCATTGAAGAAGAGAGGACTTCCCTGCTTTAAAAACAAAAAACAACAACTACAACAAAAAGAAAACCGCTAAAACCAGCCTAAGCTGGTTAGCTGGTTTTAGCTGGTCAGTGGGCTGGCTTTAGATGGGTTTTCTTTAGCCTCTAACTTGTTTAGCTGGTCAAGACTTGGAGACCAGCTGGAAAAACCAGCTAAAACCAGCTTTACCAGTCTAGCCAGACTGGGAGACCAGCTAAGACCATCCAACCATCTTTAGTAGGTTTTAGCTTATTTTTTTCAGCAGGGTTGGGGTATTTTTCCAACCAAAATCACGTCAGTGTATATCACATCATAATTATGGCTGCTGAACTCGTCAGTAGGAGCATCTCACGAGCAGCTGAAGGCAGCATATGACTCCAGCGATGGCTGAAGAGGTCATGTGTGTCCTTTTAATGAGCGCTGAAGCTAAAGGACCCCATGTTAGAGACACGTCTGCTGACCTGACCGTGGTTGAGCAGCGCAACGCACTTTAGCAGTTTAAGGTCAGGGAGCTAATCTCTAAAACAAAGATGCTAGCTGAGAGCCTAATCCTTGTGTTCTGTCTTGGACAGAGATGTCACACTTCCCCCAGCTGCTATCAGTCTCCAATTAGCATGTCGTTAAAGAACTGTGAACACACGTCAGTCACATTCCACAAGGCTTTCTGATCTTACTAATCACAGCAGAAACCAGTTATTAGAGAGCGCTGATTGTTACGCTACCAGATGAACTTGAACTAACTGCGCAGTTATTACTGTGACGCGCTTAAACTCTGATCTGATCGCATGTACAGAACAAGTCTACTGAATTACAAAAGTGGACTAGAATAGGAGAAAGTCTTATGAAACGTAAAGTTCTGGCTCTTAATTCCGATTGGATGAGCCATTTTGTTTCTTTTTTATTATTATAATAGCAATAAGCCACAATAAGTTGTGCATTATAGTAGTTTCTCTTCAGATAAAGGGTGTCAGTTTAAACAATTAAAGGTGTTTCAATTAAAGGTGTTTAGCAAATAGTTAAATGTAATACAAATTGGTACACCAATAATTCCAAAAGTTTGTTAATCTAACAGTGGGTTATTTACATTTGCCAAGAATTGATTATTTGAATTTGTTGTATTAATTGCATATGAATATTTCTATATATTTAACTTGGATATAACTATAAAAATGACTTTGTATAAAGAAACTTATAATAAGTGTGTGTGTGTGTATTTGAGAATATGTTTTAATCACGTCATATAATATCATCTTGCCAATTAAATCAATTTCTATATAAATATTATAGTCTGGTTTCAGAAGTGGAAATTCAACTCAGACTGCCTTGCTCTCAGTTGTTGGCAAGAATGGATTCCAGATCTTGCTGGATCTATCCCCTGTTTTTGAAACTGTTAACCATGAGATCTTCTTGTCAACCCTACTGACAAAGGGCATCTCAGGAACCGCACTCCAGTGGTTTGAGTCTTATCTCTCGGATAGGTTTCATTAAAGTATCTTGGAGAGTTGAGGTGTCCATGTCACAATAGCTAATTACTGGGGTGCCTCAGGGCTCAGTTCTTGGACCACTTCTCTTCTCTGTCTACATGGCATCATTAGGTTCTGTCATTCAGGACCTAATGGATTCGCGACTCATTTCATTCGGGACGTCGGAGCGGATTCGCGACTCATTTCATTCGGATCGGGACTTCGGAGCGGATCCGTGAATCATTTGATTCGGATCGCGACTTCGGAACTGATCCGCGAATTATTTGACTCGGATCGGAGTTGTGGAGCAGATTTGCGAATTTTTTTTCAGAATTTTTTTATAAACAGTAGAAAACATCAAACCATTAAGGCAGTACAATTAAATAAACAAACAAATGAAAAGAAAAATAAATTATACACACTAAAATATGTTGGGTTAAAAATAACCCAACCTGTAACCCAACTATGGGTTGGTATAGCACCTTCCCATGTTATTTCAACCCAACCCATTGGGTTAAAATCCTGTTGGGTTAAAAGTTATCCAACAGTTGAGTTAATTATTTATATTAATTAACATCAGTATTTTTATTAAAAATTACTTAATACCACCATATTTTAAACTACTTAGTTGTAAATTACAGATTTAATTTGAATATGCAAATAACACATTTACAAATATATAAAAAAATATTTTATTTAAATGTACAAGAATGTGTAAAAAATACAACTGACATTTTCAAGATGTACTGTACAAATGTGTCAATTCATATCAGAACACACAAATGTGCAAATACAGTTCACAGCTATGGGCTACTGGTTAGAGAGTTGGACCTGTAACCCGAAGGTCGCAGATTTGAGTCTCTGTGCTGGCAGGAGTGAATGAACAGCGCTCTCTTCCACCCTCAGTACTCATGGCTGAAGTGCCCTTGAGCAAGGCACTGAACCCCCAGTTGCTCCCCAGGTGCTGGCTCTATAGCTTCCCACTGACTGCTCTGGGTGTGTGTTCACGGTGTGTTCACTTCTCACTGCTGTGTGTGTGCACTTGGATGGGTTAAATGCAGAGCACCAATTCTGAGTATGGGTTGCCATACCATACATATATTACGACTTTCAAATAAAATTAACATAACATATAATAATAATTAAACAAAAAATAATCATAAAATCAAGTAATAATAATAAAATATATACTGCTGGACCTACTGATTATCAATAAAATAAAAAAGTTTTTTACTGATTACTAAATACAAAGTTTTTAAGGAGGAGACAGTGTGCAGAAGAAACTATTAAAGACTGTGTGTTCCAAAAACTCAGAGGGGTTTAAGTAGTAGATGCCGTATACAAAGAAAAGTTTGAAACACAGATCGACTGCTTGTAGTATCGTCTTCTGTTTCATCGCCTCCCCATTTAAAATAATTCAAACTTGGGAAGAGTTTTCCTTGTCACCAAGCACCAGGAGGACATATGGATTCTGGCTTGTCTCTGATTCAAGTACAGCACTAAGGTGAAGGTGAAGGTGAAAGTGACATTCAGCCAAGTATGGTGACCCATACTCAGAATTTGTGCTCTGCATTTAACCCATCCGAAATGCACACACACAGAGCAGTGAACACACACACACACACACACACACACTGTGAGCACACACCCGGAGCAGTGGGCAGCCATTTATGCTGCGGCGCCCGGGGAGCAGTTGGGGGTTCGATGCCTTGCTCAAGGGCACCTAAGTCGTGGTATTGAAGGTGGAGAGAGAGCTGTTCATGCACTCCCCCCACCCACAATTCCGTCCGGCCCGAGACTAGAACTCACAACCCTTCGATTGGGAGTTGACGCTCTAACCATTAGGCCACGACTTCCCTAGTGCCAACCTTAAAAGAATTTAAAAAAAAAATTAAAACATTTTTTTTTTAAAAAAGTTCAGTTAACATGCAATGGGATGATATTTGAGTGAATTTAAATTAGTTAAAAGCTATAGCGAATTTAAATTGGTTAAAGTGATAATTCAACCAAAAATGTAAATTCTGTCATTTTTTTTTTTTTTTTAATATCTTCTTGGAATGATTTGTATAGTACAACGTGTGTCTTACACAAAATAAATAAAGGTGACTTGACTACACAGGGCACTGTAATTTTAAGTGTTGCTTTTACCTACAGGGTGAATGTCAATGAAGGAGCGCTTTATTTCCATGTATGATGTGCACACCATTTTTCCATTTGTGTGGTATGGTGCAGATGACAGGATCGGTTTTAAAGACTATTTCTGCACAAAGGCCTTTAAATGACAAAAGTACAGAGAAAGCACAAGTAAAAAAAAAAAAAAAAAAACTAAGCTTACAGTTCACATTTTGACAGTCTTTGCTGGGGATCTACTATCATTTGCACTTAGAGACAGACTAAACCAGTTTTCACTCCCTCCAGAAAATTTGTGGCAATATTTGCGGCTAATGTGAGTAAATTTTACCACACTTTACCCTTGATTTGGACTTGTAGGGAGGAACAAAAGTACACTGTAAATGAAAGGAAACTTGGTTGGACATAATGTTGGGCAGCAATACACTTATCATTTCACCTCATTTGTCTTTTTCCATAATTTTTGGAAGTCATAGGTCTAAGTAAAATTGAAAACTTATGTATCTTTAATTTAAATGGGTTAGCCTACTTACCTTGAAATGTTTCAATTAACAGGCAGAAATTCTATTGTTGCAATTTTGCTCTGACCGGTGTGTGTGTGTGTGTGTGTAGTACTTACACACTAATCCCCACAATAAAAAAGATGTAAAATACTCACCTGAAGAGGAAACAATGTTGCATCATAAAGAAAGGATGTGTGAAGTACACTTTTCTGTAAACTGAGCCAAAAAAATTTTCACTGAGTAAGAATATTTACTGTATTGCGCAAATTAGTTCATACTTAGATATAATTTTATATAAAAAATATTACCTTTTTTTTCATAATCATCTTTAAGAGTTCATGATAATTTCTGTTCAACTTTATTTCTCAGTTGATAAATCCATCCACAATTAATAAAACACAACACAAGCAACTAATGTACAAGAAGGCTTTACTTTCAAAAGTCATTGATATAATTGAAAAATCAAATCGACAAGTAAAAAAAAAAAAAGGCTCAGGTCCAAATATTCATTTATCACCAATGAATTGTTTGACAAAAACTTCCTGCTCCGATGTCCAGATCTGCATTTTAAAAAATCAGATCCCGATCTGAATCAACCGAGTCGCGAAAAAGCTCCGAATTGCCGATCTGAATCAACGGAGTCGCTTACAGGCTCCGAAGTGCCGATCTGAATCAACCGAGTCGCGAACATGCTCCGAAGTGCCGATCTGAATCAACCGAGTAGCGAACATGCTCCGAAGTGCCGATCTGAATCAACCGAGTCGCGAACAGGCTCCGAATTGCCGATCTGAATCAACAGAGTCGCTTACAGGCTCCGAAGTGCCTATCTGAATCAACCGAGTCGCGAACATGCTCCGAAGTGCCGATCTGAATCAACCGAGTCGCGAACATGCTCCGAAGTGCCGATCTGAATCAACCGAGTCGCGAACATGCTCCGAAGTGCTGATCTGAATCAACCGAGTCGCGAACATGCTCCGAAGTGCCCTCCTGAAGAAGACTTTATTCATTTATTTTGGCAATGCTCCTACACTGAAAAATTTTGGTCAGACTTTTTGGCATTTATTCAGTGTAATTTTGTAAGTGACTTCTCTTTTTGCTTTCATGATGCTTTCTTTGGATTGTTTGACTACTCAAAAGAGAATACTGGAAAATATTACATAATTAATTTATGTTTCCTGTTAGCTAAATTTCACATTCATAAACAAAAGTTTACTGGCTCTAAACCTCTTTTTTCTTTATTCAAATTGGACTTAGACAAGTATGTGGAAACTATCCGAAGTTCTGTTAATTTGAAAGCTATGAAAACAGTCTCTTTATATTCGTCCTTTGTGTCCTCTTAAGATGTAGTTTTATTACCTCGTTTTTCTTGTTGTTACCCTGGCATAACAAACAAATCTGTGTGTATTGTTGTTTTTGTTTTTTGTCTTTATTATTTTAAGTGTACTGTATGTTTGTATTGTTTAATAAAAAAAAAAAAAAAAAATGCTCCGAAGTGCCGATCTGAATCAACAGAGTCGCTAACACGCTCCAAAGTGCCGATCTGAATCAACAGAGTCGCTAACACGCTCCAAAGTGCCGATCTGAATCAACAGAGTCGCTAACACGCTCCAAAGTGCCGATCTGAATCAAAACAATCAATAATACATCCTAAAATAGTTTTATTTATTTTTTTAGAAAGAAAGAATATATTTTACTGACCACAAACTTTTGAACTCCAGTGTTTATTGTTAGAAAAGACTTCTATTTTAAATAAATTCTCTTCTTTTTAACTTTTCATTCATCAAAGAATTCTGAAAGAATATCACAGTTTCAGCAGCACATCTCTGATAATAAATCATCATATTATAATGATTTCTGAAGATCATGTTACACTGAAGACTGGAGTAATAATGCTGAAAATCACAGAAATAAAATAGATTTTTATGTACATTTAAATATAAATTTTTTGTTTTACTTCATAAAAATATTTCACTTTTTTCCCTGTACTTTTGATCAAATAAATGCAGTTTCGATTAGTAAACTCCTGTAAAAAAAAGATAAAAATAATAATAATCAGTTTTTTCATCAAAATAAATCATCCCAAACTCTGACCGTTGTGTGTGTGTGTGTGTGTGTGTGTTTACTGTATTGCCCAAGTTAGTTCATACTTAGATATAATTTTATATGCAATATTACCATTTCTTTTCATCTTCATCTTTAAGAGTTCATTATAATTTCTGTTCAACTTTATTTCTCAGTTGATTAATCCATCCACAATTAATAAAACACAACACATGCAACTGAGGTACAAGAAGGCTTTACTTTCAAAAGTCATTGAAATCATTGAAAAATCAAATCGACAAGTAAAAAAAAAAAAAGGCACAGGTCCAAATATTCATTTATCACCAATGAATTGTTTGACAAAAACTTCCTGTTCCGATGTCCAGATCTGAATGAACCGAGTCGCGAACAGGCTCCGAAGTGCCGATCTGAATCAACCGAGTCGCGAACAGGCATCGAAGTGTCGATCTGAATCAACGGAGTCGCGAACAGGCTCCGAAGTGCCGATCTGAATCAACCGAGTCGCGAACAGGCTCCGAAGTGCCGATCTGAATCAACCGAGTCGCGAACATGCTCCGAAGTGCTGATCTGAATCAACGGAGTCGCGAACATGCTCCGAAGTGCCGATCTGAATCAACAGAGTCGCTAACACGCTCCGAAGTGCCGATCTGAATCAAAACAATCAATATACATCCTAAAAGAGTTCTATTTTTTTTTAAGAAAGAAAGAATACATTTTACTGACCACAAACTTTTTAACTCTAGTCTTTATTGTTAGAAAAGACTTATTTTTTTTAATAAATTCTCTTCTTTTTAACTTTTCATTCATCAAAGAATTCTGAAAGAATATCACAGTTTCAGCAGCACAACTCTGATAATAAATCATCATATTAGAATGATTTCTGAAGATCATGTTACACTGAAGACTGGAGTAATGATGCTGAAAATCACAGAAATAAAATAGATTTTATTGTATATTTAAATATAAATTTTTTGTTTTACTTCATATTAATATTTCACTTTTTTCCCTGTACTTTTGATCAAATAAATGCAGTTTCGATTAGTAAACTCCTGTAAAAAAAATAAAAATAATAATAATAATCTGTTTTTTCATCAAAATAAATCATTCTGATCCCAAACTCTGACCGTTGTGTGTGTGTGTGTGTGTGTGTGTGTGTGTGTGTTTACTGTATTGCCCAAGTTAGTTCATACTTAGATATAATTTTATATGCAATATTACCATTTCTTTTCATCTTCATCTTTAAGAGTTCATTATAATTTCTGTTCAACTTTATTTCTCAGTTGATTAATCCATCCACAATTAATAAAAAACAACACATGCAACTGAGGTACAAGAAGGCTTTACTTTCAAAAGTCATTGAAATCATTGAAAAATCAAATCGACAAGTAAAAAAAAAAAAAGGCACAGGTCCAAATATTCATTTATCACCAATGAATTGTTTGACAAAAACTTCCTGTTCCGATGTCCAGATCTGAATCAACCGAGTCGCGAACAGGCTCCGAATTGCCGATCTGAATCAACAGAGTCGCTTACAGGCTCCGAAGTGCCTATCTGAATCAACCGAGTCGCGAACATGCTCCGAAGTGCCGATCTGAATCAACCGAGTCGCGAACATGCTCCGAAGTGCCGATCTGAATCAACCGAGTCGCGAACATGCTCCGAAGTGCCCTCCTGAAGAAGACTTTATTCATTTATTTTGGCAATGCTCCTACACTGAAAAATTTTGGTCAGACTTTTTGGCATTTATTCAGTGTAATTTTGTAAGTGACTTCTCTTTTTGCTTTCATGATGCTTTCTTTGGATTGTTTGACTACTCAAAAGAGAATACTGGAAAATATTACATAATTAATTTATGTTTCCTGTTAGCTAAATTTCACATTCATAAACAAAAGTTTACTGGCTCTAAACCTCTTTTTTCTTTATTCAAATTGGACTTAGACAAGTATGTGGAAACTATCCGAAGTTCTGTTAATTTGAAAGCTATGAAAACAGTCTCTTTATATTCGTCCTTTGTGTCCTCTTAAGATGTAGTTTTATTACCTCGTTTTTCTTGTTGTTACCCTGGCATAACAAACAAATCTGTGTGTATTGTTGTTTTTGTTTTTTGTCTTTATTATTTTAAGTGTACTGTATGTTTGTATTGTTTAATAAAAAATAATAAAAAAAAAATGCTCCGAAGTGCCGATCTGAATCAACAGAGTCGCTAACACGCTCCAAAGTGCCGATCTGAATCAACAGAGTCGCTAACACGCTTTAAAGTGCCGATCTGAATCAACAGAGTCGCTAACACGCTCCAAAGTGCCGATCTGAATCAACAGAGTCGCTAACACGCTCCAAAGTGCCGATCTGAATCAAAACAATCAATAATACATCCTAAAAGAGTTTTATTTATTTTTTTAGAAAGAAAGAATATATTTTACTGACCACAAACTTTTGAACTCCAGTGTTTATTGTTAGAAAAGACTTCTATTTTAAATAAATTCTCTTCTTTTTAACTTTTCATTCATCAAAGAATTCTGAAAGAATATCACAGTTTCAGCAGCACATCTCTGATAATAAATCATCATATTATAATGATTTCTGAAGATCATGTTACACTGAAGACTGGAGTAATAATGCTGAAAATCACAGAAATAAAATAGATTTTTATGTACATTTAAATATAATTTTTTTGTTTTACTTCATAATAATATTTCACTTTTTTCCCTGTACTTTTGATCAAATAAATGCAGTTTCGATTAGTAAACTCCTGTAAAAAAAAGATAAAAATAATAATAATCAGTTTTTTCATCAAAATAAATCATCCCAAACTCTGACCGTTGTGTGTGTGTGTGTGTGTGTGTGTTTACTGTATTGCCCAAGTTAGTTCATACTTAGATATAATTTTATATGCAATATTACCATTTCTTTTCATCTTCATCTTTAAGAGTTCATTATAATTTCTGTTCAACTTTATTTCTCAGTTGATTAATCCATCCACAATTAATAAAACACAACACATGCAACTGAGGTACAAGAAGGCTTTACTTTCAAAAGTCATTGAAATCATTGAAAAATCAAATCGACAAGTAAAAAAAAAAAAAAAGGCACAGGTCCAAATATTCATTTATCACCAATGAATTGTTTGACAAAAACTCCCTGTTCCGATGTCCAGATCTGAATGAACCGAGTCGCGAACAGGCTCCGAAGTGCCGATCTGAATGAACCGAGTCGCGAAAAAGCTCCGAAGTGCCGATCTGAATCAACGGAGTCACGAACAGGCTCCGAAGTGCCGATCTGAATCAACCGAGTCGAGAACAGGCATCGAAGTGTCGATCTGAATCAACGGAGTCGCGAACAGGCTCCGAAGTGCCGATCTGAACACACTAATCCAAGTAAAAAAAAAAAAAAAGGCACAGGTCCAAATATTCATTTATCACCAATGAATTGTTTGACAAAAACCTCCTGTTCCGATTTCCAGATCTGAATCAACGCACGTCCTGATTTTGCCAAGTTCGATGTGTTCCTAGGTCAACATATTTTGTTGACCCTGGAACAACATTTTACTCCAAAAATATATTCTTAACCATATCCCTACACCTAAACCTAACCTTAACCATGAGAAATCCCTAAAATCAGAGGAAATGATAGATGAATGACACTGATGTACAAGCACCAAACACTGATTTTAAGCATAAACTTCACATAATCTATACACTGGTTCTTCAAATCTGATTGGTTAATCACAATGTTGTTCCAGGGTCAACAACGATGTTGTCCCAGGAACATGTCTCACTTGGTAAAATCAGGTTCTGCCTGAATCAACCGAGTCGCGAACAGGCTCCGAATTGCCGATCTGAATCAACGGAGTCGCGAACAGGCTCCGAAGCGCCGATCTGAATCAACCGAGTCGCGAACATGCTCCGAAGTGCCGATCTGAATCAACAGAGTCGCGAACATGCTCCGAAGTGCCGATCTGAATCAACAGAGTCGCGAACAGGCTCCGAAGTGCCGATCTGAATCAACCGAGTTGCGAACATGCTCCGAAGTGCCGATCTGAATCAACCGAGTCGCGAACAGGCTCCGAAGTGCCGATCTGAATCAACCGAGTCTCGAAAAAGCTCCGAAGTGCCGATCTGAATCAACGGAGTCGCGAACAGGCTCCGAAGTGCCGATCTGAATCAACCGAGTCGCAAACATGCTCCGAAGTGCCGATCTGAATCAACAGAGTCGTGAACAGGCTCCGAAGTGCCGATCTGAATCAACGGAGTCGCGAACAGGCTCCGAAGCGCCGATCTGAATCAACCGAGTCGCGAACATGCTCCGAAGTGCCGATCTGAATCAACAGAGTCGCGAACATGCTCCGAAGTGCCGATCTGAATCAACAGAGTCGCGAACAGGCTCCGAAGTGCCGATCTGAATCAACCGAGTTGCGAACATGCTCCGAAGTGCCGATCTGAATCAACCGAGTCTCGAAAAAGCTCCGAAGTGCCGATCTGAATCAACGGAGTCGCGAACAGGCTCCGAAGTGCCGATCTGAATCAACCGAGTCGCAAACATGCTCCGAAGTGCCGATCTGAATCAACAGAGTCGCGAACAGGCTCAGAAGTGCCGATCTGAATCAACGGAGTCGCGAACAGGCTCCGAAGTGCCGATCTGAATCAACCGAGTCGCGAACATGCTCCGAAGTTCCGATCTGAATGAACCGAGTCGCGAACATGCTCAGAAGTGCCGATCTGAATCAACGGATTCGCGAACATGCTCCGAAGTGCCATCTGAATCAAAACAATCAATATACATCCTAAAAGAGTTCTATTTTTTTTTTTAGAAAGAAAGAATACATTTTACTGACCACAAACTTTTTAACTCTAGTCTTTATTGTTAGAAAAGACTTATTTTTTTTTAAATAAATTCTCTTCTTTTTAACT
This sequence comes from Carassius auratus, assembly GCF_003368295.1. Taxonomy (NCBI): domain Eukaryota; kingdom Metazoa; phylum Chordata; class Actinopteri; order Cypriniformes; family Cyprinidae; genus Carassius; species Carassius auratus. Next base: position 8,478,589 of record NC_039290.1, read on the forward strand.
TTTCATTCATCAAAGAATCCTGAAAGAATATCACAGTTTCAACAGCACAACTCTGATAATAAATCATCATATTAGAATGATTTCTGAAGATCATGTTACACTGAAGACTGGAGTAATGATAATGAAAAAAATCATCATAATTTAATGATTTCTGAAGATCATGTTACACTGAAGACTGGAGTAATAATGCTGAAAATCACAGAAATAAAATAGATTTTTATGTACATTTAAATATAATTTTTTTGTTTTACTTCATAATAATATTTCACTTTTTTCCCTGTACTTTTGATCAAATAAATGCAGTTTCGATTAGTAAACTCCTGTAAAAAAAAGATAAAATAATAATAATCAGTTTTTTCATCAAAATAAATCATCCCAAACTCTGACCGTTGTGTGTGTGTGTGTGTGTGTGTGTTTACTGTATTGCCCAAGTTAGTTCATACTTAGATATAATTTTATATGCAATATTACCATTTCTTTTCATCTTCATCTTTAAGAGTTCATTATAATTTCTGTTCAACTTTATTTCTCAGTTGATTAATCCATCCACAATTAATAAAACACAACACATGCAACTGAGGTACAAGAAGGCTTTACTTTCAAAAGTCATTGAAATCATTGAAAAATCAAATCGACAAGTAAAAAAAAAAAAAAGGCACAGGTCCAAATATTCATTTATCACCAATGAATTGTTTGACAAAAACTTCCTGTTCCGATGTCCAGATCTGAATGAACCGAGTCGCGAACAGGCTCCGAAGTGCCGATCTGAATGAACCGAGTCGCGAAAAAGCTCCGAAGTGCCGATCTGAATCAACGGAGTCACGAACAGGCTCCGAAGTGCCGATCTGAATCAACCGAGTCGAGAACAGGCATCGAAGTGTCGATCTGAATCAACGGAGTCGCGAACAGGCTCCGAAGTGCCGATCTGAATCAACCGAGTCGCGAACATGCTCCGAAGTGCCGATCTGAATCAACAGAGTCGAGAACAGGCTCCGAAGTGCCGATCTGAATCAACCGAGTCGCGAACATGCTCCGAAGTGCTGATCTGAATCAACGGAGTCGCTAACACGCTCCGAAGTGCCGATCTGAATCAAAACAATCAATATACATCCTAAAAGAGTTCTATTTTTTTTTTTTAGAAAGAAAGAATACATTTTACTGACCACAAACTTTTTAACTCTAGTCTTTATTGTTAGAAAAGACTTATTTTTTTAAATAAATTCTCTTCTTTTTAACTTTTCATTCATCAAAGAATTCTGAAAGAATATCGCAGTTTCAGCAGCACAACTCTGATAATAAATCATCATATTAGAATGATTTCTGAAGATCATGTTACACTGAAGACTGGAGTAATGATGCTGAAAATCACAGAAATAAAATAGATTTTAATGTATATTTAAATATAAATTTTTTGTTTTACTTCATAATAATATTTCACTTTTTTCCCTGTACTTTTGATCAAATAAATGCAGTTTCGATTAGTAAACTCCTGTAAAAAAAAAAAAATAATAATAATAATAATCTGTTTTTTCATCAAAATAAATCATTCTGATCCCAAACTCTGACCGGTGTGTGAGTGTGTGTGTGTGTGTGTGTGTGTGTGTGTGTGTATAGCACTTACACACTAATCCCCACAGTAATAAAGATGTTAAATACTCACCTGAAGAGAAAACAATGTTGCATCATAATGAAAGGATGTGTGACGTACATTTTTCTGTAAACTGAGCCAAACATTTTTTCACTGAGTTAGACTATTTACTGTATTGCCCAAGTTAGTTCATACTTAGATATCATTTTATATGCAATATTACCATTTCTTTTCATCTTCATCTTTAAGAGTTCATTATAATTTCTGTTCAACTTTATTTCTCAGTTGATAAATCCATCCACAATTAATAAAACACAACACATGCAACTGAGGTACAAGAAGGCTTTACTTTCAAAAGTCATTGAAATCATTGAAAAATCAAATCGACAAGTAAAAAAAAAAAAAGGCACAGGTCCAAATATTCATTTATCACCAATGAATTGTTTGACAAAAACTTCCTGTTCCGATTTCCAGATCTGAATCAACGCACGTCCTGATTTTGCCAAGTTCGATGTGTTCCTAGGTCAACATATTTTGTTGACCCTGGAACAACATTTTACTCCAAAAATATATTCTTAACCATATCCCTACACCTAAACCTAACCTTAACCATGAGAAATCCCTAAAATCAGAGGAAATGATAGATGAATGACACTGATGTACAAGCACCAAACACTGATTTTAAGCATAAACTTCACATAATCTATACACTGGTTCTTCAAATCTGATTGGTTAATCACAATGTTGTTCCAGGGTCAACAACGATGTTGTCCCAGGAACATGTCTCACTTGGTAAAATCAGGTTCTGCCTGAATCAACCGAGTCGCGAACAGGCTCCGAAGTGCCGATCTGAATCAACGGAGTCGCGAACAGGCTCCGAAGCGCCGATCTGAATCAACCGAGTCGCGAACATGCTCCGAAGTGCCGATCTGAATCAACAGAGTCGCGAACATGCTCCGAAGTGCCTATCTGAATCAACAGAGTCGCGAACAGGCTCCGAAGTGCCGATCTGAATCAACCGAGTTGCGAACATGCTCCGAAGTGCCGATCTGAATCAACCGAGTCGCGAACAGGCTCCGAAGTGCCGATCTGAATCAACCGAGTCTCGAAAAAGCTCCGAAGTGCCGATCTGAATCAACGGAGTCGCGAACAGGCTCCGAAGTGCCGATCTGAATCAACCGAGTCGCAAACATGCTCCGAAGTGCCGATCTGAATCAACAGAGTCGTGAACAGGCTCCGAAGTGCCGATCTGAATCAACCGAGTCTCGAAAAAGCTCCGAAGTGCCATCTGAATCAAAACAATCAATATACATCCTAAAAGAGTTCTATTTTTTTTTTTAGAAAGAAAGAATACATTTTACTGACCACAAACTTTTTAACTCTAGTCTTTATTGTTAGAAAAGACTTATTTTTTAAAATAAATTCTCTTCTTTTTAACTTTTCATTCATCAAAGAATCCTGAAAGAATATCACAGTTTCAACAGCACAACTCTGATAATAAATCATCATATTAGAATGATTTCTGAAGATCATGTTACACTGAAGACTGGAGTAATGATAATGAAAATCACAGAAATAAAATAGATTTTTATGTACATTTAAATATAATTTTTTTGTTTTACTTCATAATAATATTTCACTTTTTTCCCTGTACTTTTGATCAAATAAATGCAGTTTCGATTAGTAAACTCCTGTAAAAAAAAGATAAAAATAATAATAATCAGTTTTTTCATCAAAATAAATCATTCTGATCCCAAACTCTGACCGTTGTGTGTGTGTGTGTGTGTGTGTGTGTGTGTGTTTACTGTATTGCCCAAGTTAGTTCATACTTAGATATCATTTTATATGCAATATTACCATTTCTTTTCATCTTTAAGAGTTCATTATAATTTCTGTTCAACTTTATTTCTCAGTTGATTAATCCATCCACAATTAATAAAAAACAACACATGCAACTGAGGTACAAGAAGGCTTTACTTTCAAAAGTCATTGAAATCATTGAAAAATCAAATCGACAAGTAAAAAAAAAAAAAGGCACAGGTCCAAATATTCATTTATCACCAATGAATTGTTTGACAAAAACTTCCTGTTCCGATGTCCAGATCTGAATCAACCGAGTCGCGAACAGGCTCCGAAGTGCCGATCTGAATGAACCGAGTCGCGAAAAAGCTCCGAAGTGCCGATCTGAATCAACGGAGTCACGAACAGGCTCCGAAGTGCCGATCTGAATCAACCGAGTCGCGAACAGGCTCCGAAGTGCCGATCTGAATCAACCGAGTCGCGAAAAAGCTCCGAAGTGCCGATCTGAATCAACGGAGTCGCGAACAGGCTCCGAAGTGCCGATCTGAATCAACAGAGTCGCGAACATGCTCCGAAGTGCCGATCTGAATCAACCGAGTCGCGAACATGCTCCGAAGTGCCGATCTGAATCAACAGAGTCGCGAACATGCTCCGAAGTGCCGATCTGAATCAACAGAGTCGCGAACAGGCTCCGAAGTGACAATCTGAATCAACCGAGTCGCGAACATGCTCCGAAGTGACAATCTGAATCAACCGAGTCACGAACATGCTCCGAATTGCCGATCTGAATCAACGGAGTCGCGAACAGGCTCCGAAGTGACAATCTGAATCAACCGAGTCGCGAACATGCTCCGAAGTGACAATCTGAATCAACAGAGTCGCTAACACGCTCCGAAGTGCCGATCTGAATCAAAACAATCAATATACATCCTAAAAGAGTTCTATTTTTTTTTTTAGAAAGAAAGAATACATTTTACTGACCACAAACTTTTTAACTCTAGTCTTTATTGTTAGAAAAGACTTATTTTTTTAAATAAATTCTCTTCTTTTTAACTTTTCATTCATCAAAGAATCCTGAAAGAATATCACAGTTTCAGCAGCACAACTCTGATAATAAATCATCATATTATAATGATTTCTGAAGATCATGTTACACTGAAGACTGGAGTAATGATGCTGAAAATCACAGAAATAAAATAGATTTTAATGTATATTTAAATAGAAAATTTTTGTTTTACTTCATAATAATATTTCACTTTTTTCCCTGTACTTTTGATCAAATAAATGCAGTTTCGATTAGTAAACTCCTGTAAAAAAATTATAATAATAATCAGTTTTTTTCATCAAAATAAATCATTCTGATCCCAAACTCTGATCAGTGTGTGTGTGTGTGTGTGTGTGTGTGTGTGTGTGTGTGTATAGTACTTACACACTAATCCCCACAATAATAAAGATGTTAAATACTCACCTTAAGAGGAAACAATGTTGCATCATAATGAAACGTTGTGTGACATACATTTTTCTGTAAACTGAGCCAAACATTTTTTCACTGAGTTAGACTATTTACTGTATTGCCCAAGTTAGTTCATACTTAGATATCATTTTATATGCAATATTACCATTTCTTTTCATCTTCATCTTTAAGAGTTCATTATAATTTCTGTTCAACTTTATTTCTCAGTTGATAAATCCATCCACAATTAATAAAACACAACACATGCAACTGAGGTACAAGAAGGCTTTACTTTCAAAAGTCATTAAAATCATTAAAAAAATCAAATCGACAAGTAAAAAAAAAAAAAAAAGGCTCAGGTCCAAATATTCATTTATCACCAATGAACTGTTTGATAAAAAATTCCTGTTCCGATGTCCAGATCTGAATTTTTAAAAATCGCAAACAGGCTCCGAAGTCCCGATCTGAATCAACGGAGTCGCGAACAGGCTCCGAAGTGCCGATCTGAATGAACCGAGTCGCGAAAAAGCTCCGAAGTGCCGATCTGAATCAACGGAGTCGCGAACAGGCTCCGAAGTGCCGATCTGAATGAACCGAGTCGCGAAAAAGCTCCGAAGTGCCGATCTGAATCAACCGAGTTGTGAACAGGCTCCGAAGTGCCGATCTGAAAGGAAATAAAAACTTTTTTAACGTATAAAAAAAATAATAATTAACGTATCATACACATTACTTAATGCTATAACAGTTATATACATCATACCAGGTTCGTAGGCAGCCTATTGAAAGGGGGGGTTCTTTCTTTTTTTTCAAAAAGTGGACCTTTTTGCAGTTTTTCTCCATCGTTTGTATTTAATTATAAGGTTCAAATACTGAAATATATTGCGTTTTATTATTATAACCACGGCCTTAGCCAGGCTTTGAAAATTAGTGAGGTCCAGGGAGTTTCTATAATAACCCCCTTATTATAGAACTGTGATATAATAACCCCTATAAATTAAACTAATTATATTTTTGTAACACTTGAAAAGAGACAGACATGTAGATGTTTTTGGAGGCATTCTCTTTTTAAATCATGCCCTGTTTATTGCATCAAAGTTTGTTAACATACATATTACCCACCAAACGTGTTTTTTGCATAGTCAAGATTACAAAAGACAATTCTTTACTAAGTTCCAGTGGTACAGAAGATAAACTGTGTGTCATTGATGTGATCAACACGGGTTCGACTCAGCCTTTTGGCGTTATTTTTTCTACCTTTTCAAATTTCAAATCACATCAGAAAAGTATTTATTTTCAATGTAAATGAAGTAAATACTCAAAAAGTTAAGGGTAGGTGTAGGGAGGGTTTTATTGTCCCAATAAGGTGACATCCATTAAATTACACTCAATAAGTTATTATTGCATTCTGTTTTATAATGTACTACAATACTGAGGTGCAGATAATTGCCACTATTTGAAGTAAGTAGCCTAGTATAAACAGCAGAAAATCCTGCTATTTGAATAGAGTATACATAGAATCTATTGATATTTGCACTTAGTGTAAATAGCATATCACAAAAAAATTATCCTATTTGCACTTAGTGTAAATAGCCGCTCACTTTTTTGATAACTGCCAGACTAATGCAGGGCGAAGGAATGTTGCCAGATTTTCTATTAAAATAAACAAAAACCTATAAATAAATAAAACGGACTGAAATTATTTAAGATATTTTGGAAATTATAAAGTTATCGCTGACCATAAAACCTCAACTTCCTACTTTATTAACTTTCTAAAGTGTTAAATTAAGTGGAAAAACAAGTAAAAAAAACCCTTATAATAGCAACTCTCTGAAGACTCGTTCACTTCGGAAGCGTCTCGCAGCGATTATTTTCATACCACGGACGCTAAACATTCTGAATTATACATGCAGACATTCATATGAAGAGTTTAGCAGAATATTTGTCAATCAGAGAACAATTTTTTTTTCCGAACATCAACAATTTACCGAGGTTCGGACCTCTGTGACCTCATAGCTGGCTACGGCCATGATTATAACAACAACTGTAATTAATAATATAATTAAAAATATAATAAATATGTAATATAGAAGGCATACAGATAATTAGCTAATTGGCTAGATAATTGGCTTTCTAGCCAACTAACGTGCTACATATATGGTAATTAAATGGCTTTGGGCATGCATACGATTACATTAACAGTTACTTACCTTTTGTAATCTTGCCGGCTGCTGTTGATGTCCGCACTGAGTCTCTGACTGGACCTTTAAAATTTGAACGGAGTGAAGCGGGAAACATATTTAACCCAACAGTTTGGTTATAACTAAAAATAACCCAATGACGGAAAAAAAATACCAAACAAATTTTAAGACATTGACCCAATATGTGTAACCCAACGATTTTTACTGTGTAGATGCCTCAAGACAATTAACCATGGTTTCATATATTAAAAGTGTAGTAATTGTGTTTCTGCATGTGAAATTTAGTTAGAGGGAAACACAAATTGTTATATTTTGCTTATATTCTCTTTCAAGAAGTCAAACAATCAAAAATGTGTTCTAAGCACTATTTTTTTAAATAATATATTTATTTTAACATTCTATGCTCATACATATATTTATAAAATATTTGTTTATTAAATAATTTATCAATTAAATATGCTGAAATAAAAAAATATATATTTTTTTTAGTGCAAAAATCTAACAAAAAAGTTCTAAAAAAAAATATTTTTCTAAAAAAATTTTAAGCTAAAAAAAATTATCTTTGGTACAAGATTTCAATACAATATAGCAAAGCAATAATAAAAATACAAATAGTTCATATTATATTATATTATAAAACACAATATGTATCCGCAAATCATTTGATTCGGATCGGGACTTCGGAGCGGATCCGCGAATCATTTGATTCAAAGCAAAACTAAAACTAAAAATAGTTAATATTATATTATATTATAAAACACAATATCACACCTCTGTTTATTAATTTGGCTACCAATAGTTGCTTATATAACATTCAAGACATTGATGTTTGCTTACATAACCACCACAGGCTCTGCACCCATTTCCCTAAATTCATCACTTCAGAATTATGTAGCCTATAGTCTCTTCCTTTCTGCAATTGAATGTCACTTTATTGTTCATCCCAAATAGATACAAAATCACTTTCACAGACTTTTAAATTAAATATTCCCTCCTGGTGGAATGAATTGCCATCTTCAAGAATCGGATAAAAAAAAAAAAAACACATCTCCATCTTTATTTTACCCTCTGGCACTCTCTATTCTAATTCTTTTTTTTATGCACCTGTTAGACATGCACTTTATTTATTTACTAACAGCTAACACTATCTTCTCTAAACTTTTTGTATTATATCTGTTTTATTGTTTATTTATTATACAATTAACAAAAGCAAAAAAAAAAAGGACTCTAACACTAGCTTGCTCTATTCTTTTCCTATTCTATTCTATCTTTTTATTTTTATTTTTATTTATTTACTTATTCCGTACTTGTGTATCATTGCCGCTTTGGACTGCTAAATGACTAAATGTAAATTCTTAATTCTAATTCATACTATTATATCATTTTATTTATATTAATATAATTGCTAAAAAAAATTGTATGTATGTGTATATATATATATATATATATATATATGTGTATATATATATATATATATATATATATATATATATATATATATATATATATATATATATGTGTGTGTGTGTGTATATATATATATACACACACACACACACACACACACACACACAAATGTATATATATTTTATATTCAATGTATTTTATATGCAATTATCGTCTTTCATTTTTACAATTTTCAGTTATGTGTAAGATACGACATTGTTTTTCAACTGTAACATTATTTTTGTTTATTGTATTTATAAGTATTTGTTTGTTTTATCATAATGATGCTGATTTATAAAAGCATTATGAGCTACGAGACTCACTTCTGAACTAGATTGCTTTACCATGGTAAAATGACTGTAACACACATCCTCCAGTGCTTTATGGCTTTGTGATGTTTGAAGCATCAGAAGTTGGAGTAATTGTCTGAAATCAGACACAATGGCAGGAATCCTTGGCTGTTCCTGACTGAGTTTTACCGTCTAATAAAGCCGTGTGGTGTAAAGGTTACGGGAAGCGTGTTGAGACGCCGTCAGTGTGTGATGTGAGTCTCTCGATGACGTGTCAGAAGCTTTGAAGATGCTGTATTCGATTCCTCACTTTATATACCATTCACCTCAGACTAACCAGACGTGAAGACATGTGAGTGCTGTGTACCCTTGCAAATGACTCCGTTCGTTTGAAGAGGTATTGTGGGTTTCTGAGGTGCTTTGCTATTTCATTTTATACCTTAGAAATGTAATAGCACACCAGCTCTTAATTCTACGGCGTATAATGTTCATGCAAAAGTTGAATTTGTCTTGGAAACATAGGTGAGTGCATATTTCTGAACCAGTGTTCCATTGACAAAAAATATTATCGTTATTTATAAGTTTATTAGTGCAACTAGTGTAATCTGATTTATTTTTACAGAACCTTGTTTCTTCTGTTAGTATGTCAGCTGATGCTAAATGAAGGCACAGATTTATAGTGTTAGTGATCAACACATCTTAACTCGGTCAAATGATGGAGCTCTCTGTCAGTCGACAGGATTATGTTGTCATCTAAATACTTCCCTCATGCCATCTTTTCTTCCGTCTGGCCTTCACCTCCGTGTTCTCGAGCCGCTCAGCTGTTCCTGGTGTAAAAATAGCCGTCGACACAGACGGTTGACAGCACATGTCAGGAGATTCTCCCTGCACGACTTCACGTCAGAAAACCCAAACTCGTTCAGATCATAGTCATGAACTACACAGACTCTGTTTTCCAGATGTCTCTAATTATAATTCACCTCACAGAAACCATGTTTATTCTCGACCCAAATGGACCTGTGTTTAATGTTAGAGTTGTTTTATGCTCTGTAAGATGAAGGCATCACAAAACCTGTCCATTTTGACGTTGGTCTTCGATGAGCCTCTACTAAATGACTAAATTTGAAGGAAAACACTGTAGAGTTTGATTGGACACAAAACTTTGACATCAACAGTAAAAGATATGGTAAGCACTTCATGCATTTTTTCCTCCCTCAGAACAGACCTGTGATTAATTTTGGAAGTTAATTATTAATTATTTAATAATTAATGATATGTTAATTAATAACTTAAAAGTCTCTTCTGCTCACCTGCATTTATTTAATCAAAAATACAGTTTTAAGATATTAAAATGAAAACAATATTAAAATAAAATTGCAATTTGAAATACCTATTTTACATTTAAATATATTTAAATATTTTAAATCATTCCAATATGCTGATTTGCTTCTCAAAATACTTTTTAAATGATTATTTTCAATGTTAAAAACAGTCATTCTGCTTATGTGTTTTTTTTCTTTGATAAACGGTTAAAAAAGAACAGCATTTATTTGAAAAATAAATATTTTGTAACATTATAAATGTTTTGCTGTCACATTTGATTAATTTAATGCATCCTTGCTTTTTAATTTCTTTCAAAACTGAAAGATCTTACTGACCCACATATAACTCCAACCAGATCACTTAAAATCCTCATTTCGGTCGTTGATCTGAAAGTCTGTTCAGGTTTTTATGGTCTGGCAGTCAATCCAACATCTGAACATCTCAAAACACTTTAGATTACAGAGCAGCTATTTTTATAACCGTGCGGCTGATGTTCTTTAGGCTATTGAGTGTGGCTAAAAAGCAATGGGGAGAAATCTTTAATAGATCCCACATGGGAACAATAAGGATTCTCAGAAGACACACACACTTTCTGTGGAAAAAGAGCTTTCTCCTGTTCTAATGCTAAACCTGTGAATGATTTCAAGCGTGTTGTGTCGCCTCCAGCTGTCTGCCGAAGCCCAGAACATGTTTGTGTCGTCTTTAGACTTCACATGAGAAACACAGAGCCTGTCGCGCAGCTTTCAGCAGCTCGCGCTGAGATCAGCAGTTAAACTAGGCCAAACATGAGCCGCGTCTCTAAAAGGAACAATCTGTCAGTTCGCTAAGCCAGAAAGTGATCTGTACTGTATTGACAAGAAACATGAGAGTGGAAAATCCTTCTAACGTCGCTTTTGTTGGGCGTCTGCGATTGCACTATTGAAATATGTCATCATCGTAAACACAATAAACAGAGTTTAAAGCCTCGGAGATGACGAATCTGCTATATTTGTGTCGACTCAGTGACTGTTGAGTAATGGATGACATGAGAAGGATCGAGCCAGCAGAAAACTGAGAAAATTGGCCACTTTTGGTGTTGGGAAAACTTCAGCATGATAACATTTAGATGTTTCAGTGTCGTGGAGATTGGGAATTTGGCACATTGCATGAAGGGTTTTATGAGTAAATCAATCACAAAGTGTTTTGTTAATGCCATTTTAACCATGGGACAATGATGGATGTGAGTAAAAACAATGCTTTTATGTTTGATCGTAGGATCATATTAGTCACCAACATTCATGAACTTCTCGTTTAAATGGTAAACAAAATTTTAAATTATTACATACCGTATACCCATTTATGTTTTATTAGTGGTGCTTGCTAAGCTATTTTTTATTTTTCATACTAAAGCATAAATGTTTCTCATAAATGTTGACTACAGAAGAATTGCAGGAAAACGAATAGGGTTCAGTTTGACCACGATCACAGTGATGTAACCAACATTTGTTCTGCCTTTCTAAAACATATTTCAGCTTTGCGTGCACGTTCATGATCCTAAATGAGAAAAAGTGCAAAATGCAGTTCGATCAATTTAAAATGTCATAGGTCAAGCAAATAAAACAATCCAATATGGGTCAAATTGACCTCAGAACGAGTAAAACCCCCAAACCAACCAACCAACCAAAAGTGTGAGCAGCAAACTTTACAAATGTTGCAAGTGCATCCTGACTAATTATTCTGTTTAACACCAAGTTAAAATCTTTAAACAACATTAAAATGCAATTATTTTAGTTCGATTTCCCACTGCCTGTAACACTCTCTTGAACACATTTGACTCCGTTGAAATCCGTGTACAGATTACTCAAGAAAGTAGCAGAGAAAGTGTGTAGATTGAGGAAATGTCTGCAGATTCCATCCAGACCTGAATCTCACTGCTCTTCTACTTCTGGAAGTGTTCTGTTCCCAGCAGGAGCGATGCATGGTGGATATAAACACACACTTCCTCCCTCCGGGACTGTTTTAGTCCAGTTGCATCTAATTTCTCCCAGAGCCTGATGTTTTGCACATACAGCGAGTGTTTGCTGTCAGCGAGAGCATGTGTTCGTTCCATACAGACCACAGGTGAGAAGATAAAAACCTCCTGACTTTATACCACACACAGGTCGATTCCTTCACAGCTTTGTTTTTAAAACGTGTTCTGCATTTTTCATAATTGAAGGCCAAACTACTTCTTCCTCTTCTTTCAGACTAGTGGAAACAAAACATCCAAGTTTAAGTGTTTATTTTATTGTGTTTATCTATTTGCATCTGTAGATTTCTTTAAAAGATTCATCTCCACTTCAGAAGCACTTAGAAACACCAACATTTACAGTTTTATTCAGTTGTATTATTATTATTTTCAAACGCTTTTGATGTCTGCTGGTCATGATGAACTTTTGTTTTCAGAAAAATGACTTTAGATAATTATTTCACATGTTGTACAGATGAAATATAGTATATATGTTTGGAACAAGATGAAGGTGAATACACTGAAATGTATTTTATTTTTTCTGAAGTTGTAAATAAGACAAATGAATGAAGTACATTTACAAGAGAATACTTTATAAGTTTTTCTACATCAAAATTTCATGTTTAATTCAACGTGTTACTTGCCATTTCTTTTAAATTGTTTGTGAAATTTACTAGCAGTTTCTGAGTTAAAACTTTTCTTGCTCCAACCTCAACAAAACGAGCAGAATTGATTCCTGTAAGAAGTGTTCAGACCTCCTATATGGAGTTGGGAGGTGAGTGTTCAGTGTTTTTAAAAGGAGAGGTTGTTTTTTGGATTGATTTTAAAAGCCCTCCATATTCTCTGAGTCTAGTTTAGATGGGTAAAGTGGAAGTGGGTTGGTTTTCACGTATCAGTAGACGTGTGAAATGTCTCTGAGTCATTTTAAGTGCGGTGTGAGCGCCGACAGAGGAGTGTGAACTCTCTCCCGGGGCGGATCTCCTTCTTCATGAAAGACGGGAAACCTCCCTGAACTTGACCGTCACTTCATTGTTTCCCGCTGGGTTGCCAGTCAGACTCGCATCAATCGAATCCCATCAATACAAGTAGTTGTCACAGCTACAAAGTTAAGAGCAGAGTTTCAGATGTTGTTGAGATCTCTTCTGAAACTCTAGAGGAGACGTGTGAGGTTATTGGACACTTTTTCCCAGGAGGGACTTCTTAGAAGCAAAATGAATGTTTTCCATTTCACCTCACTGATGTATGTGTGATACAAGAGAGATATTTATTTCCTCTACTCTTAAAAACAAAGCTTCTTTATTGGCATTGATACTTCCACGAAGAACATTCATGGATTCTTTCCATTACACAAGGTTCTTATACGTCGTAATTTTGAATGCTTTGGAGCACAGAGTTAAGTTTGGGAATTTTTTGCTGTAGTGGAAAAAGTAAATGATATAAAAAAGTGAAAGAAAAAAATAATTTTAGAAAATGCTTTATTGTTGCACAAAAACACTATTTTAAATGTTTATATATGAAAGATTTTCTAAAACGTACTCTAAAACTGAAAATCAAAGCCATAAATCGAAACAAGTTGTGTTTCAAATTTGAAGGTGATATTACAAAAATCTAACTTTCTGTATGATTTTATTTGGGCACAGTACCAGATGTAATTACAATTTTTCAGGAACATTTCACCTTTTTGAACCTTTTGTGTGTGTATGTTCACATGATAAATGCCAAAACTTTTACCAATTTTCATACCATTCCGATGAAGTACAATTTTTCCATCAAAAATGACTGAAAAGCACCAAAGCATTGAAATGTTCTTCACAATAAGGCAACAATTACTGAAAGGTTTGAGGAACCCTATGGAATCACTGCAATAATCCCATTTTGAAAGCTTTATTTTTAAGACTGTAAAGGTGGAAGTGACACTCTAGATCCGGGTGCCAAAAACTATGAAACATTGGAGAAGCCTCTCTTGTTCTTTTCCATGTAAAGCCTCCATCTCAACGTCATGAGAGCAGCTAAGAGCTTTTCCAGTAAAGTCTCTCTTCTGATTCAGTTGTTTTAGATGTTGTGATGATTCAGCAGATCGAGACCGTATCCGGTTCAGATTCCCAGCCATGACGGATCCAGTCCTGCTGTTCGGGAGTCATCTATGAATCACGAGTTAACAAGCTTCTTTTATGAGCGTGATAAAGATCTTAATGTAACCGTGCAGCTGACTCAAGGTATTTTACTAGTAGTCTAAACTCTCAAACCTTGCTCAAATTCGCCTCCAATCTTTATTGTATCTCTTAGACAGACGTGAGTTGAAACGGGAATCCTTTGAAGATGTTTCTCCTTATGTTTCAGAAGGCTAGTCAGAGATCTCAATATGAACTTATTGTTATTTTACTATGTTTGTGTCTGTTTTCATTCCTCCAAGACGGATCTGGGAAAGTTGACGTTTGAGTGAAACATCACGGGAAACATTTCTGCATCTCTCCAGCCATGAAAGGGAAAGCTATGTTTACATTGATTCTTTTGGCAGATGCTTTTATTAAAGGTGACTTGCAGTGCATTTATTACCGTGTGTTCTCTGGGAATTGAACCCTTGACCTTGGCGTTGCAGGCGTCATGCTCTACCACTTGACCTACAGGAACCTCTGAGCAACAAACGTTTCCCTCAGAGTCTCCAGTTGCAGTTCCTGTGCTTTTCTCTGTCTCTGTCATGATATAAAGTTCAGTAGAGTTTCTGCAGATCATATGAGACATGGCTTTGTGAGTCAATAATCTAGAAGACAAGCTCTTTGCTCTTCGCTTTCATGTTGTTGTTGTTGTTTTGCCAAAGCTCTTCTTTCTTCTGGATTGTGTGTCCGTCTTTCTGGAAACCAATTGGTCGAATACACACATGAAATGAATATATGTTCTTGCTTTTTTAGTCTCTTTTCATCACTAATTATCTATTTTTTTAAATTGTCATCAGATCTGTTCTGCATGCTCCTCGTCTAACAACACTAAATTGATTTATGATGGTTTGGCAAAGGTTAAAATCTATCATAAGACAACATGCTAAATAATGTTAACATATCAAATCATGCTAGCAAAATGCTATTTCATGTTAGCAATGTGTTAAATAATGTTAACATATCAAATCATGCTAGCGAAATGCTATTTCATGTTAGCAATGTGCTAAATAATGTTAACAAGTTAAAACATGCTTGCAATGTTCAATCATCCTTACATGTTAAAATATGCTAAAACATGATAGCATGTTAAATCATTCTAGCAACATGCTAATTAATCTTAGCATTGTCTTAATTCATTCTAGTAACATGTTAAGTCATGCTAGCATCATGTTAAAAACTTAACAATGTGCTAAATCAGGCTAACAACATATTAAATCATGCTACCAGTGTGATTAAAACATCCTAGCAGCATGTTAAATCATGTTAGCAACTGGCTTTAACATTTTAGTAATGTGGATATTGACTTTGAGTAAAATTGTCACTCTTTATCAGAGTTATTTCAAACTTATAAGTTATCAAGCCAACATCAAAGTTTGTTTACAAACTTTACTCATCTTGTTGTTATTGTGATTCTTATTACAACTGATGATGTGTCAGAGAGCTGGATCTGAATGATGAGAAGAAATGCAGTTGCGTATCCAAATCTTTTCTGCATTTCATCTAGTTTCTACCCTTGTGTCCCTCATGTGGATCCTCCAGAGTTGCAGAAGTCCGAAAGCACCACTGATGTACTCTGCTCGGGGTCAGACAGACTCGTCGTCTCAATCTCACATCATTAACGCTTCAGGACCCTGATGAGTATTGACTTACATGGCTCTATGAGAGTGCTTTAGACTTCAGATCGGTGTCACAGTACTCTGTAAACCAGGGCTCGTTCTCATGTGCTGACAGGCCTTTCTCAGCCGATGGTAATTAACTAAAGTAGAGCGAGTTACATGCACTGGGTTGTAATGGTTTGCAGATGAGATAATGTCATGATAACAGACCTCTTTTACAGAGAGACACTCACTTAATTGTGCAGTATGTCATGTTTTGGGTGTTTTTTTTAATAGGTTAATGTTCAAGTCCTGAAGGGTTAAACTTTCTGAGACATTTTCAAAATATTGATCTGTTTTATTTGAGTGGACGACAACTTCTGATTCAATTGAATGTGTTTATGTGTGTGTGTGTGTGTATATTAAATTAAAATGTTTAGATTAAAATAGCAAAAATTTGTATTGCATTGTTCACACTAAATATTGTAAATGTGTAAAACATTAAATATAAAAGAATTAGATCAAACACATTTTGGTAAAGAACTTATTATGAAAAGGGATGTTTAAGTTGGATATATTAAAGATAAAATGTTTTTATAATGTAATGTTTTTTATTGAAGTATTTTAAATACACATTTATATTTTTTCATTTAGTAGATGCTTTTTATCAAAAATGCAAATGAGGAATACAACAAAAAATTTATTTTTTATTTTTTGTATTTGTGTATTTTTTATAGGAGGTTTGAGTTGAATATATTAATGCATTTTTATGTATTTTGTAAGCATTTTTAACTCATATAAAAAATATAAATATTTTTAGATAAAAACAATTTGGTTTGGACATATTAAATATTTTAAATACTGTGTATGTTTAATATTAAAATAGTATTATATATATATATATATATATATATATATATATATATATATATATATATATATATATATATATATATATATATATATATATATATATATAATTTCAGTTAAATATATTATATTCAAATTAAAAAAAATATTAAACTGTTTTTTTTTTTTTTTTTGAAAAATAAGGAGAATTAATTTTATTGCTTTTACCTTTACTTTTGCAAGTTTACAAGCATATAGATGAGCTAAAAGCTAATGAACATGAACCAAAAGCTGCAAAACACCACTTTATGAGTTGATTTCCTCTTTAAAGATCAGATGAGCAACAAACATTTGAGCTTCTTGATCGTCCCCATCATGCTGAGCTCAAAATGTGTTTTGTCACATAAGTTGAGTTTAATGAGCAACTCGAAAGCTTTTAACTTTATTTCTCTGGACTTTTACAGATCAGCAGCTGATTGGACGGCTGCGGTGTGTCCTCAGAGTCTGTTGGAGAAGGGATCTGTACGGAAACCTGAATGTTCTCTGACTGGATGTTCTGGGAAAGAGACGGATCTCTCTTTACTGGAAAACAGTCCATGATCTGCTTCCCAGAGTCTCCAGGGTGAATGTTCCTCGAGTGTTTAACGTGTTTCTCTCATCTGTCTGCGAGCAGATGTCCTGCTTCTGGAAGAACAGAAAGATGAAGTGATTCGCCTTCATCCGGGCAGGTAAAACCATCAAAATCTCCTCTCAGAGACCCCACGATATCCAGAGACCTTCAGCCGTCGCTGCAGACTGTAACAGAGAAACACATTCATTACTGAGAGAAGCAGCTCATCTGTCCTTCTTCCTCTGGTCATCTTCTTTTATAATGCACCAGTTTTCCTCGAGGTCTGGTAAATAAGCGTTTCACAAATGTACTTCGTTGTTTTTAATCAGTTATGTATGTTTTATCACACAACTTCAGTAAAAATCACAGAGCAAATACTGGTTTTCATTTAATTCAGGAAAGTTTAAAAAAAAAAAAAAAAAACATAACCTTATCTGGATAATCTAGTCTGTGGTTATGTACTGTAAGTGTGCATTCATTTATTCATTTATATACCATTTTTTATTTCAGAATAAAATGTTTTAAACAGCTCTTTTTGAAAATGTCGATTTTTTTTATATGCAATTCATTTTAATCAATTATTTACTAATCTAATTTATTTAGTCAGACATTAATTAATTATATTAATTAATTGTAATTCATTTAGTGACATATTTAGTTAGCCATTTGTCTATTAATCTATGTTCTGTATATATTTTGTCAGTCATTTATTTATTCAGTAACTAGTTTATTAATTTCAGTAATTTAATCAGTAATTCATTTTATTATTGTATTAAGTCATGTATTTATTCAGTCAGTCATTTGTTTATTAATCTATTTGCTCTACCACTTGAGCTACAGGAACACTATTTGTAAATTAAATGTATTTAATTAATTTAATAATTAGACATTTATTTTGTTATATTTATTCCTTTCCTAAAATATTGTAATTAATGCTGATCCACCTTGGGTCCATGAATCATTATAAATCAAAGTTGTAAGTGTATGTTTAGAGAGCACTCATGTTTCTTTGGTATTTTCACACAGTTGTGTTCTCTCGGTCTCTTCTGTGCTTTGATTTATTGTTCTCTGATGTTTCAAACCCGCTAACGGAGAACGTCAAAGAAGTATCATCTTTCAAGAGCTAGACAAACATAAAATAAATCACACTCTTCAACAGCTCGGAGTTGTGTGAGATCCATCAGAGCAAGTCTTCTCCTGCCAGCTTTGTTTGTTTGTGAATGACTTGTTTCTGAGAAACAGCCGTTTCTTAGCTTTCCATCTCTGATATGTTGAGAATAGCATGCTACTCGTAATATCTCAGTATACTTTAGTAAATAAACTAAGAATTGAACAGCCAGATGAGCCACTGAGTTTGACACAATGTGCATCGTATAACACACAGCATCTTTTCATTGACACGTTGTGATCTTTACACACAAACACGAGACATTGAGTGATTTCTAAAGAACCAATTATACAAAAAAACCAAAAACAATGTCTTGGGCAACGTCAGCGAGAAACATCTGCAGTTTATGAAACTCTTGCACGAGGTTTGTTTGATTCGATTGAAGAACGGTTTCATTCTTGTGTGGGTAATTAGCATAAACGGAGAACGTTTTCATTTATAAAAAACCTCAACAATACCGACTCTCATTCTGACGGCACCCATTCACTGCAGAGCATCCACTGATGAGACACTGATTCAATGCTAAATCTTTACAGTATAAATCGCTTGCATCTGTGGAAAAGAGCAGCTCAGACATTCTGCCCAACGCTTTTCACAAAAGAAAGTTTGAATTGGTAATTTAAATGATGATTTTCAATGTTCAGATGTCAATTTTCACTCCCTTTTCTCTTTCATCTGCATCTCTTCATCTCTCCTACCGTCTCTTTCAGCTGGACTGGGATGATTCAGGATTTACGGACTCTCTCTAGGATTCCCAGCTCCCGGCTAAACCTGTATGACAGGAAACCATGACATGCCGAGACACTTTTTCCTGCGCAGAGAGGAAGTTGACCCTCTGCAGTTCTCATCACGGTATGGCAATGTGAAGAACACATGTAAATGAAAAACAGCACTGGATTCACATCGGTGCCATATATAATCATGACATGTAAACACACATCACGCTTCGTTCTGCTTCCAATGAGCCTTTTCCTTTTCCATCTTCAGCTCCGTTCCAAAACACAGTGTTTACCAGCATCCATATGCTTTTCTCCTGGAGCTCCAGACTGCATCTGTAATGGAAAGCCAGCTTCGGGATGCCCCATATGTTCCCAATGGACATGAAGTCACAGCAGCGTCCATGACGGACTCATTAATACACATCTGGGGTCATCATGAATCTGACCTTTATTATTCCTCTTCAAAGGAGCTGGCTGTTTGAGACCTTTACATCAGATTTTAGCACGTGCCAAAACACTCGTGTAATGCAACACATTTCCAGCGTCATCACATTTATTTGTACCTTCAAGGAAAAAAATGACAGAAGGACTGTGTGGAATTCAGTAGAGATGCTAAAGACATGTCCCTAACAAGATCCAGCAGCTACTAAATTGTCCAAAAGTTGTTGTAATCCAAGAAGTTCAAGTAAATACTCTAGAAAACTGCATGCTTTTAAGGACATACTGTACATTTAATACATGAGCAGAGTGAGGATATATATAGTAGTAATGCCACATATAAGCAAATCATCGTCATGTCACGCCTGTAAGAATTTATTTCTTCTGCAAAACCAAAAAGAATATATTTTGTGTAGTGTTTCAGAAAGTATAACCTTTTGTACGTTGCAGGAGAAAGCAAGTCATGTATTGGGGCGATTTATCTAATTAAATAAGAACTGAGCTCTTGTTTGTGCTTATGAACGTTTGTTTGCAATGCTAACAGCTGTAGCTGCTCACAGACTTGCACACACACACACACACACACATAATTTAACCACATTAACCACAATATTAATGAAGCGGATTTCCAGTCTCTTATCGGTTCCCATGAGGTTTGATGAAGACCACCAGCGTCTGGCTTTAACGGGAACTCGACATCTGGCATTAACCCAGCGCTTTGCATATTTGTGTATACATAGTGATTGAACGTTTACAGAAGACGGTTAATGCACCAATTTATTAAAATCACAATTACTAAAATATTAAAAGACCACTTCATTGAAACCGGTTGTAAAACGACAGTTAGTGTACGTTAGCATCATTCTTTATTAACATTTATATTGTTATGATCCAAATTAACAGAAGCTGTAGACGTAATATATTGTGTTTTTGATTTAACTCTGTTTTACCTTCTGCAAAAGAACTATTAAAACCAACCTAAGGAGGGATAGCTGGTCTCATAACCCAGTCAAGCTGTTTTTAGCCTCTAAAACCACAAATCAGACAATCACTACCAGATCGCCAAAGAGTTTCAGTCTGCAGGGCTAGTTCTTTCTTAAGAATCAGATTCTCTGTAACTGCTGATTTCCTCTTGAATTCCCAAAACAAGATTTAAAGGAATAGTTCTCCCAGAACTGACAATTTGCTGACAGTTTTACTCACCGTCAGTCCATCCAAGATGTTTGTTTCTTCATCAGATTTGGAGAAATGCAGCATTGCATCAGTGTCTCATCAATGGATGCTCTGCAGTGAATGGGTGCCGTCAGAATGAGAGCTGATAAAAACATCACAATAATCCACAGCACTCATCAGTGAACATCTGGAGAAGACAAAAGATGAAACACATCCGGCCACTGATAAAAGTGCATCTCCTGTTGTCTCTCACATATTTGCTTATATATATGCACAGATTTCTCTCCTGATTCAGACCAGAACACGTTTTCACTGGAGGAAGTGATATTATGGATTATAGACTCTATTTGAGTTAAAAACATCTTAATGGTGGATGTGTTTCAGGTTTTGTCTTCTCCAGATGTTCACTGATGAGTGCTGTGGATTATTGTGATGTTTTTATCAGACTCTCATTCTGACGGCACCCATTCACTGCAGAGCATCCATTGATGATACGCTGATGCAATGCTATTTCTCCAAACCTGATGAAGAAACAAACTCATCCACATCTCAGACGACCTGAGGGTGAGCACATTGTCACCAAATGTTTCTCAAACTTCTTTCTTAGGAAATGTTGATGAATCCAGCCGCTGGTTTTAATGATGAAGGATTCTGGGTTTGTCATCATCACGCTTCTGCACGTGCTCCGTCCATTACGTTCCTCTCGGGAGGAAGTGTGTCACCTGCAGAGATCCACACGGGAAGGTTTAGGGTTTGAAGAGGAACCGAGTTTTTGCGTTTTTGGTTTGCTTCCATTTTGGGACACTGAGCGATCGCCAACTGGGATTTGAACCAGGAGACCTGCAGTGGCGTTTCAACCCAAACACAACATGATGAGGTTTGCTGATCCGCGGTTCAGTGGCCCGTGTTTGCTCTGGTTAATGGGTCATGTGCTGGGTGAAATTAAAACACTCGTTTGAGAGCCATTATCCTGTTTTCACAAGAGAGATTGTGACAGTCGGCATGAAAAACACTCATTCTGTGTTTAATCTGACAACCAATGCTTATTCTATAGACCTTTTTATGCTAATCTATGAATACATGCTTTTGAAACTAGTTTAACATTTAGAAATGCATCTTAAAATAGACTACTTGTGTATTTCTAGTAATTTTGGAATGCATGAACACTTGTTCTGGTTTCCATCACGCTGTGAATCGAAGGTGTAGTTGTTCCTGTTGGGCTTCTAGGATGGGATGGAGTTATTTTTGTGTTCAGGCTAAATCCAGTACTTTTCAGGGTCACAGTGAGGTCAAGCAGAGGGTCAAATGTCAGAGTGAGTGAACTCTTGAGGACTGTAGCATCTGATGTTCAAGACCGAGGTGTCGTCAATGTGAAGAAATAATACAGAGCTGGACTTTATTCGTAACAAATTGATTGTGAAATATGTCTCTATGTGGTTATGACCAGCATATTTCATTGATGTAATAATTACAGTATATAATGTACAGTTTATAATAGTTATTTTTTACAGTTAATAATACTGATAACATCTTGATAATATTATTTGTCTAGTTAAAGTAATTATCAAATAAAATGATGTTTTTTAAATTGTATAATACATTTATTTGCAAATATCTGTCATCACATTTAAAATTCTGTACTGAAAATATTGATCTAAATTGATCTGATTTATTATTATTATTATTATTTTATGGTCATTATAAAATACTTTTGTGCAGTAGTCATTATTATTATTATTATTATTATTATTATTGGCCATGATGAAATATTAAACCCAATATGAACAAACAGAACTAACAATTATTGCTAAATGTGTGACTGAATCATATAATAACTTAATTAATAATATTGATAGTTCATCGTCTAGCTGACTACGTCTTGTATTATTATTATTATTTTTATTTTTTTCTAAAATCCTGTCAAATGTACACAAACTACTAGCTACTACTAAATATTGTAGAAACATAATTTTCTGTAAAGTTGCTTTGTAACGATTTATTTTGTAAAAAGCGCTATACAAATAAACTTGAATTGAATTGAATTGAATATGAAAAAAATAGAATAATATTAATTATTATTATTATTTTATTAGATATTCCTTGTAGTGACAGTATTTGATTATCATATTAAAAAGCACGTATTTTTGTTTGATAATGCCTTCTCATTAAAAATAATATTTTATTTGCAAGTAGCCTACTGTATCTCTCTTCGTAGCAAATAAAACATAACTCGCCTTCATTTATACAAACTAAAAACTTGTCTATATGGTACAATATTTACCCAATATAGGTTACTTAAGCTGTAAGCTATAATACAAATATTTATTTACATTTTTTTTATCTTTAAATTAACATTTATACTGAAATTAAAATAAAGCATCACTAATTCTTACACTACATCAAGATTTCACACAGTATAATTTTCCAAATCCTTCCAGATAACGATGATTGAATACTGCACATCTTGCAAAATTGTAAGCATAATACATTTTGAGACATGTTTAGTCGGATGCAATATTTTAAGATGAATTAAAACTACTGAGGCAGCCTATATATAGTGCTACTGATTTTACTGTATTGAGAATATATTTTCGATAGATATTCAAAACCTGTACCAGACTCCTCTGACTGTAAATGACCGGAGGGTTCGGATGGATGACGTCACGGCAGTAATGAGTGAAACCCAACACCGAGCGCGCGCGCTGGAGATGCGCCGAACCGAGCAAGCCCAGACACATGCGGAGCTCTCTCTCTCTCTCTCTCTCTCTCTCTCTCTCTCTCTCTCTCTCTCTCTCTCTCAGTAAACCCACCGTCTCCCGTCATCGCCCCGAGTTTCCAGCAGCGCGCTTGATGTTCGAGCTCTGATCCGTGAAGCTCTCCATGCGCGCGTCCTCGCGGAGACGGAGTCTGGACGGACTGTGATGTGGACGCTGTGATCAGACTGGATCTGCTCTCATGATCCACTGGTGTCTTCTGCTGAGGAATTCTGTTTTCGCTTTGAAAACTGCTGCTTGGACAAATGCATACAAATGCATTTAGGAGCCCAACGGACAAGGAGTGGACAAGTTTCTCCCACAACGACAACGTGAGTAACTTTCAATGTAGTGCGCTTTAAAAAAAAAATCTGATCAGATGCATTTATTGGCGTGCATTCATCTGATCAACTAGAGAAGTGATTGAGCTCGTGCACAGTACGCATGCATTCTTACATTAACTTATTAAATATAATTTTCCTGCAATCTCAGTCTGTGACCCCAACACCAGACTGACTTAGTCTTCTTACTGATCACAAATCAATTGGGATTTTCAGTCTGTCTGCTGCTGTGTTTTCCATATGTTGGAAATTCCTCCTTCTTTAGAACCAAATGTGCACCAGATGAGGAGGCTTTGTGATTTACTGGCTTATTTGTTTGCATTTATGAACTGCAACTGGTTTCATAAAGTGTAGATTTGGCTGGAGCGATTGAAATATGAGTGGTTTTACTGAGCGCTGTTCGTTCACGTCCCCAAACCGATCACACAACAGCAGCAACATTCCTCATGGAGACGAGCATTGACCTTTAACATCTGGACAGCCGTTCCCGACTCAATGAAATCCCAACAGATCCACATCATTGACTTGTCATTCCAAACCTGAGTGACTTTTTCAATGGTGGAAAAAGAAGATATTTTATGTTTTGATAGATATGTTTTGGAACCCAGTGTTCTTCAAAATGTACTTTATGTTTTGCAGAAGAAAGTAAGTCACTTAGATTTGCAATGACGATCAGTTTGGGGTGAACTTTGCCTTGTAGAAGATGTTTCTACATGTCTAGGTTGCATTGGTCATGGAGATGAGATGCTGGAGATGTTTCGATTACCATTAAGTGTAATTCATGTCTAATCATGAATGTCCGGGAAACTCTTGGAAATTCAATGGTGTCGAAAACCTGATTAGACAACTACAATGACTTCCATAAGCTTGAACCCAATGTAATCAGATGCATTCGGTCAAATTACAGAAGTCAGTTATTCATGCATGATTGCATTAGTTAGATGAGTGTTAAGTGTCGTTTCCCATCCTCCAACCTGAAACCAATTATTTGGTCCAAAAGTGTTGGAACCCTGTCCTGATTTGACAATTAAAACTCACCTTTATAAGCTTTATCCCAGTGTTATCTGATGTTGCACACTATTAAGTGTGTATATTGTGTGTTCGTGTCTATTTAAACTCTTGAAAGGCATTTTTCAAAAGTTTGTGAACCTTAACCTGATTTGAAAACCAACTTGTAAACTTGAATCCAACAATCTCTTTGATTCAGTTTTAATAAATAGTAGTACATTACCGCAGTTACTTATGCATGCATGATTGCATTAGTTAGATGAGCGTTGAGCGTCATTGCACATTCTCTAACCTGGTACCAAAAAAAGTGTGGAAACCTTGACAACAAAAATACTTTCATAACCTCGAAATGTACTCGTCTTTCATAATAAGTACTATTTTGGTTTTGGCATGGTTTGTGTTTCTTAAATGGGTGTTGATGCTCGTTTAATGCATTTGCAAGTGTCATTGCACATCTAACAATGAGAGACAGTGGAGAGAGAGTCAGTGTATTCAGATGCAATATACTAGCATTCACCATATCATCACACACGTACAGTAGAAGATAAGAGTAATGCTGTCATTGCAAAATAAACCCAGCAGGGTGATCAGGGAGGGTCCTGTATCATTAATTCTGTTATAATGACCATGGAAAGTCTTTATTTGTGGCTTTCTTCATGCTTTCTATTACATAACTAAAGGTTTTGTTATGATTTATTGCTTTACTTTTCAGGAACATTGAACATTATTTCTTAGAGAGGTTCTCAGAAACTTAAATTTATGCATTTAGCAGACGCTTTTATCCAAAACGACTTAAAGTGCATTCAGGCTATCAATTTTTACCTATCATTTGTTCCCGGGGAATTGAACCCATAACCTTGCGCTTGATAAGGCAATGCTCTACCACTTGAGCTACAGGACTTAAACATGTTAAATGATTGGACCTCGACTAGCATGAATTTCCAGGCTGTTTTGGTGCTGGTGAATATACATACTCTTGCTGCCAGTAAAAGAGTTCATCTTTTTAGAGAAGAAGACGCTTAGCATCCGAAACACGGGTCTTTTTTTTTTGGAAGGGCCAGATCTAAGTCGAACCCTGTGTTTATGGGTTAACAACAGAACAGCGTTTGAGTAATGAAGTCACGCTCTGGCTGCAGGTGTGAGAAACCAGTGCCAACAGGATCAGATATTGGCAGCCGATCAGTGAGAGAACAATCTCCGCTGCGCGAGCATCTGCTCAGTATGCTGAGAACACGGCTTTAGCTCTGGCACGGACTGATACGAGCGTAAATTATGCAAGCGCTGTTCATCAGAGAGATCTACGTTAGCCACGCCTCCAAAAGCCGATTGGTCGGGATGTTTACAGTAGTCGCTTTTGCATGCTGGAATATCAACTGTCTCCCAATGCCGTGGACATTTAAGGTCAAAAAGACAATATGAAATACTTACAGCTCAATAAGTTTCAGGAGATTGGGGTTTCCCTACTCAGGTGCAGCGGAGTAACCAGAATGTTTCTTGACTTGCAAAAGTTTTCATGACCTGCAAGAGTGGATGCAACTTTCTGAATCTAGTTTTATGCATTGAATCTAATGTTTATATATTTGGGAGTCACATGTTCAGGTGCAGTGTTTGCAGCACTGGTGGGGAATGCTGCTTTTAAAAGTAATGCATTACAATATTGTTACTTAGTTTCTTTTTATGGAAAGTACTGTGAAACGTTGCTTTTTTGTTAATTTTAAAATCTGGGCTGGACTTGCTTGTGTGTTTTTAATATGGAAGAGTTATATTTTTGGATGGATGGATATATTTTTGACGAATGTAAAAGCCCTTTCACACCAAAAGCAAAATGAATGAGCCTCAGGATGAAGGATGTGATGCTGCTATTCTGGATTGCATGAAGAACAGGATGCAGAAACTTCAGCAATAAAAATAAATAAAAGAAATCTGATTTCTCTCAACATGAAGATTTACCAGATTTACTCACCAGTGAAGCCTCAAGCCTGTTCGAATGATGTTTTCACATTCGTATGGATGAATCCAACGTTTTAAGCGTTCTTCGAGGAACATGGAGATTGTTTCATCATGTTCAGAGTTATTAAAACCATTTTCTCAGATGTTAAAGCTGCGGTTGGTAACTTTTGACACTCTAGCGGTTAATAAACAGAACTGCTTGCGTCTTGCGGAAGAACATCGTAGCCGGAACTACTTTCTCTCTGTTTATGTCTATGAAGAATCACAAAGGTACTGGGTTACTCCGCCGCGGTATCCCCGAAACAATCTAAAATAGTCTGAATATAAACACTTATTATAGGTGCACCCTAGTGATTCAGGACAAGCTAAAAACACGGTTTGGAAAATGGATTCATGGTGTACTCGCTTATTATATACATTTTTCTACATTTTGAACACAAACAAAGTTACGGACCGCAGCTCTGATTGGTTGTTTCTTACCGGGAGCGATGTATTTCTGCAAATGGCAATAGGACACTGGGAGGAGCCAGAGGAGCTTGATTTATTCACAGATTATCTGTCTCATATTCTACTGTCTACTGGTTTAACAAATACGTTAAAAATATATTTTTACAAAAGTTACCTACTGCAGCTTTAAGGAGTATGAGAGGAACACACAGTTGCTGTTTCAAGGGCTCAGACGAACTCTTGTTTAGATTCGTTCTCCTCTGTTTTGTTTGTGTTCTTGTTTTCTTTTCTTCGGTCGTGGAATGTCACACCGTCCTCTCGAGCGGATGCAGGTGGCGTCCTCTCGGAGAGAACTGTGGGAAAACAAATAAGTTTGACCAACCAATCAGGCAGACCAATCCAAAACAGCAGGTAACGTTGCTTGAAATGCATGGGTTTTCCTTGAAGGTGCCTCTGAGAACATCTGGCAGATGCTTTTATCCAACATAGCTTACAAATGAGAAGCATAACAAACAATTTATCATGAAAAAATGACCAAGACTTGGTGCAGAAGATAGAATTTGTGTTTGTTTGTGCATTTGATTGTGGTTGTCAGGATTGTATGTTGGTGTCAGGATATACAAGGTGGGGGATGACATCTTTTGGGGTTAGTGTTCATCAAATATGATTAGTAGACAGACATCCCTTGGGCTGCTGGTTTAAGGTTTATGAGGAAGTATCTCAGCACTGTGTCAGGATGAATGATGGTTTGTCTTCTCTGGGAGATTATATAACCGACTGTCAGTCCTGTAAGAAGATGATGTTTCTTCCTTGACAGATATCTCCAGTTTCTCAAACCTTCGGCCTGTTGCATGTTAAACCTGTGTCTTAACAACTAGTCCAGCCAACTAGCAGCTAGTCAAGGGTTAATCAGTCTTAGTTTTGGGATTCAAATTAGTCTAAAAAAAAAAAAAAAAGATTACTAGCTTGTATAGTCTAAAGAGTTCAACTCTTGGAGGGTTATTAAACTAACTAAATATTTTAAATTGATTATTTTATAATAAATATTAAACAATAAATATGAACTCAAATGAAGTCAAATAAAAAACCTATTTAATTATAGTTAACATTTTGCATTTTTATTTAGTTTAACATGATGTGCTAAAATAACTAAAACTGAAATATAAATTAATAATAATAATATATATAGAGAGAGAGAGTTTAAAAAAATGAGTAAAACTGACAAAACACTGTATAATTAATTACTAAGACTTTAAAAAGTTAAAATGTAAAAATATTGAATTTGATAAAAAAATTGCAAAATATAATCAAATTCTAATATTACAAATATATACAAAATGTATTAAAATGTAAAAAAATATAAAAAAAAACAATAGTATCTCGATTATACTAATATAACAGTGTTCTGTTCTGCTTATTGCTTTACAAAGATATGACTATTAGAGAGATCAACAATATTTGTTTTTCTTTATTCAAGATCTCCTTTAACATTCAAAACCTTGAACTCAATCTTCAGAATATAATGTTTGGCTTACACATAAAGTGCCTCCAAAAAGTATTTAAGTTTACACACTTTGAGAACATTTTGAGAATAAATAAAGTTCATTTGACAGACTAAAGCTTCTCTGTAGACAAACATGTTTAGGAAACTAACTGATCTTGCTTTTTCACTTCTTTAGCGCCACCTAGGGTTGAGCCGTCAGATTCCTGTTGAGCATCTGGAGTTTCTGGTCTGTTTTGCATCAAATAGTTTGTGACACAGAAACCTTCTTTACATTTTGGCCCTGTGAAATCCTGTAAAAACCTTCTCGAGAGAGCAGTGGCTCACACTTTCTGAAACGCTGCTGTGTTCCTGTGTTCAGCGTCTCTCATCGAGAGGATAATTACAGTTTATAACGGCACCAGACGGACCTTCATTAGCCGCTCCGTCACAGTCATAAACTGCTTTGTTTGGGTTTCATTTCTCATGTGAGTTATACCACCAGGACAAAACACACTCTGAGCTTGCACACACACATTCAAAGTGCATTTGTTTTCTGTCATAAAGCATTCATGTTATATGAAATCTATGGCTGTTTTTGCAACACCATGATATTCATGCTATTAAGGCAGTTTATGTTTACATGTGTCATTCTATGAGATAAATATTAGTATTATTTATGTACTTTTATAGTATATATTCATATTTGGACTTTTTTTTAAGTTTATATTTTTAAGTTTGTTAGGTTTTGATTTTATTGAATATTTATTTATATTTATTTATTTATTTTTTTTTTGGTCTAGTTTTAAAAAAATACTACAAATGTATTTTATTTCAGTTAGTTGCCAAGAAATAATTTTTAAATTTATTTCATATGCATTATCACTGCAAAAAAGTGTTTATTCTCAATATAAAAAAATAAACAGTACAGATATCTAAACATTTTGAAATCAATATACAAGATGCAGAATAATGATAAAATATTCTTGTTTAATTAGAAATTGATCAATTATTTTATTAGTTAATTAATTCAATCAGAATTAATCTAAAGGTTATTTAAGATTATTTCACAAGTAGTTCTCTGTTACTTTAAGGATTCTGGTTTGTAGCCCCGCCCACAGTGGAATCTCATTGGTTCAAATTCTCATGTATTCTGATTGGCTTGGATTTCTGTCAGTGTATTAATTGCTGGAAACATGTTACATCACTCTCGGTTAGGATGAGGTTTTACGATGAGTTTACTGGTTTATAAGAGCATCTCTCACTGCATGGCCTCGAGTGGTTTAGTGTTTGATTCTGTACATCTGAGGAGCTGGAGAACAAGCTTCCAGCAGGATTTCAGGCCTGAGGGATTCACGTCTTAAACGCATCTTATCATTCCTATTCACGCTGGGAAACAATGAAAGCATCACGCATGGCATTACTGTACACGAGCGCTCGCCCGCCTTCGGTTCAGTGTGATGTGGGTCTGAGATGTCGGATCTAAACATCTGACAGCGGTTTGTGTGAAGGCCTTACTTTTGGCAGGAATTCCAGTCATAACATGCCTTCAAAAAGTGATTTTACAAATCAATGCAAGCATTTAAACATTGCTAAATCACAAGGAAGTAGTCTTGTGTATTGAAAAATTGATCGAAGTGAAGTAAGTTTAACTGCAAATGGGGTCAGAAAAGGTGTTGGTTTTTAATTAAATAAATCAGAATTAATTAAAAGAGAAAAGCTTATGTTATACTTTATTAAATATGCAAATATGTAGAATTAAATGCAACATATTTCAGTCAGCTTGAAACATTTCATACTGTATGCTGCATATTTGTTTGTATGATTTATGAATTGCATGTAATGTGCAGTATATATTACACAATTAATAAAATAAAATAAAAATATTTAAAAAGCAGTTTTAATGGCTCCCTGTGGTTTTCCATCAAAATAAAAGTAAACAAAATATAATTCATTTCAAAATGAAGCAAATGAAACAGCCAAAATATTATTATTATTATTGTTATTATTATTACTATTATAATTTTTTCTATTTTACAGTGAAATATCACAAAAGTAATAGTTCTTTTTTTGTTTTTATTTTTTAGACTTTTAATAATAATATAATTATAAATAAAAATATAGAATTTTATTTTACTATTAAATATTACTATAGTAATAGTTCTTTCTTTGTTTTTAGTATTTGTTTATTTATTAACAAAAATAATAATTTAACATTACAACTGTAAAATTACAACAACAACAACAACAACAACAATAATAATAATAATAATAATAATAATAATAATAATAATAATAATAATTATTATTATTATTATTATTTAATAGCCATATTGATATATAATTGTAAATGCAGCCCTACAAACAAGCACAGCATGCTTGGAATTAATTTAATTTTCATTTTAATGTGTATTTAACATTTTTGCATCTTAAATGGAAATTGCATCAAAGAAGTGATTAATTCCCCCAGAGTTGGAGTGTTTTCTGGTTGTTTAAGTGTTTGTTGTTGATTGTCTGCAGGAGATTCCTGGTCCTCCTCCTGTCATCATGTGTGGTGCTGCTGTCAGCAGAAGAGCCTTCAACAGCTCCAGGTATGCTCACCTCTCACCCTTCACCTTCTCACCTCTGACCTTTGACCTCGCAGATTCTCTGCCATTATTTAAAGATGATACGTGTCACTTGGATGTTAAAATACTTCCTCGTATCCCAGCTTAACATTCAGAGTAAACCGTTTCTAATATTTAAAACGGAAAGAGTTCCATTTCTTCTGCAAACAGAGTTATTTTAATGCATTTGATTGGTTTTCCTTCCGATTGTATTTCTGTTTCAGCGGAAACACCAGTGGACATATTTTACTGTTAATATGAAACTGAGACTGTGTGAAATGTCTATGTAGATTGGATATAAACACAGAGAAAGATTGATGGGGAAGAAATCAGCAGCGAGCAAACTCATGAAACATTTGACATGCACTAAATGGCCATTTGTGTGTATAATAATGCGTTTTTATGAGATATAATATATGATTGGCTCACATATATGATGCTTTGCAATCAATGTGAATAACTGAGTGCTTATAACCAGATGAAACAGTGTGTGTTCATGTTGTGTGAACAAAGTTTGCTTGTATGCATTTAGCAGATCCTAGAAAAGAAGAACAAAAGCAAAAGAGGAGAGACTGTGTGAGAGATTCTTGTTTCCGCCACAGAATAAAAAAATCAAATCAAATCAAATAAAAAAGGGTAATTGTGCATTTTATATTCTCACAATTATGAGGAGATATTTAATATATCACAACTGGAAGCGATGCAATCTTTTTTTCCCTTGTTATTCTGACTTTTTCTCATAATTCAGAGTTTACATTTTGCAATTTTGACTTTTTTCCGTAATTCTTAGTTTAAATCTCACAGTTCTGACTTTTTCTCTGTGATTCAGATTTTTTTCTTCATAATTCTGACATTGTGTCGAAGTTCTGACTTTCTCATAATTCTGAGTTTAAATATCGCAAATCTGACTTTGTGAATTCTGAATTCAGAGTTCGCATCGAGTCTGTATCTCACAGTTCTGATTTTATATCTCCCAATTTTGACTTTTGAGTTTATATCTTGCAAATGACAATTTTTTTTGCATTTTCTTAGATTTTTTTGGAGAAAAATCAGAATTCTAAGATAAAAAGTTTTAGTTTCCTCCTCTATTATTATTATTATTATTATTATTATTATTATTGTTATTACTCCATGGCGGAAACAAGCTTCCATGATCTTCCATGATGAAATTCAGAAGGAAACCAAAAAAGAGGGAAGCACACTTCAAGGACAGCTCAGAAGGAAGGAAATGCAATCGTTCAGACAGAAGGCATTAGTGTCAGATTGCATGTGTTTGTGACCGTGCTGCTCTCTCTTCACTGAATGGTCTGCGTGTCTGTACATGACTCTCCATCTCACATTTTCTCTCGCTCTTGTCTTAATCGGTCAAGATAGAAACTTCAGGTTCAGGCAGAACTCACAGATCAACCAGGTTAGCCTCCTGATGGAAACCTGATCTAAGCTGCTGGGAGTATTTTTGCACTTGCATTTAATTATGTGAAAGATATGAGATATACTGAGGGGAAACCATAAGTGACTGGGTTATAAATAGTGAATGTACTCACAGTATATTTATAATGATCGATCTAAATATATACAGGAATTGAGATGATTTTTTTATGAAGTTGTTAACTTTCTAAAAGAAGAGCTTGTCATTATACTAATTTCACAATCTGTTCTTGTTCAGACAGAGATGTTTTGACAGGTTGACAAGAATCGGTTCAAACGATCTGTTTCAATGCAAATCAAGTTTGAAAAGAAATCTGATACAAATCAAAAGATTTGTTTCACCTGGCTGCCGTTCAAGCTGACATTAGAGACTGCACATGCTGCTAAAATTGACTTTAACACCTTCGAACAATAAAGGACAGCCTGCAGTAAAGATGTTACACAAGCACACATGAATTATGATTGCACAACATCCTGAAGCCTCAAAGTATGTCATTAGAAAACTGCTCGACTATCATTACACAGCCAGTTGGCAGAAGATTGTTTCCTGTACTGTACGTTTCTGTAGCTCAAACTGAAGAGCACGACGCTAGCAACGCAGAGGTCATGGGTTCGATTCCCGGGGAATGCATGAACACGCAAAACAAAACGGAGTTGTATAAAAACAGTTATAGTGTATGCAAGAAACTTTAATGGTAAAATGATGCCAAATTAAAGAGCATTAGAATTTTAAAGCTGAGACTTTGTTTCATATTAAAAGTAACAAAGAGCATAGCTTATTGCAATTATTGGAAGTAAGTATTGCTTTTATTGATGTTTTTTTTTCACAAAACACAAAGAAGATATTTTGAAGAATGCTGGTAGCCACTGACTTCCATAGTGTGGAAGAAATACAATGGAAGTCAATCAGTATCGAAATTCTGTATTTATCAAAATGTGCAGTATGAAGCTGAGCAAAAGTGTATCCCATAATGCAGTGCACTCGGGGTGTTTACTCATGCATGTTGTTGCTAGGCTGTTGTCTGTGGTTGCCAAGGCATTGCTATATTGCTAAATGGGTTGTATAACACATTACTGTTTGGTTGCAAGAGTATTCTGAGTGGTTTCTTACAGGTTCAATGCAAAACAAATTAAATAAACCTAAAGTGTCTATGATATTTTGTAAGTGTAAGTCTTTTGTCTTCCACCAATCGTCTAATAAGTCTGAAAGTAATCTTTAGTTCTGTTATTATTAATCCGTGGCCAGACGGCGACGGAGTTAAGTGTTCGACTTGAACTGCCAAAGAGGTGAAAGGTCACAGGGTCGCCCATGTGCTACCAGTCAAAAACACGGCTGGCTGAACTTTGAAGTCTAATTCTCTATTTTTTCATGTTTTTAAAACCACGGTGAATCAAGTAACAGAGAGTTTCGAGGTATAATACCAGCCAGCGCTGAACTTGTAACTCAAAGAACAGAAAGAATGAGAGGGAACACGGTAACTTTGTGTCTCCACCATTGTTGTCTTCCGCTTGTCATCTGTTTAAGTGGAGGATGAAGAGATCTGTTAAAATGAAAAGCAGAAAGTCTGGATTAGTCATGAAAGGGTCTGTTTCCAGCACATTTCCTCAGAGATTTCTCCAACTGTGTAAAAGCTTGTCTGTGTTTGCTGACAGGAGGACAAGATTTCCTGCTCTCTTGTTAGAGCAGGCTTGGCCTAATGGTTAGTGAGTCTGACTTTTAACCCAAAGGTTGTGGGTTTGAATCTCTGTACCGTCAGGGATTGTGGGGTGGGGGGTGAATGTACAACGGTCAATACCACCCTCAAGACCCTTGAGCAAGAAATGAACCCCCAACTGCTCCTTTGCATGCCGCAGCAAAAAATGGCGGCTCATGGTTCTAGCTTAATATACTGAGAAACCAATTGTAGGTTAATTCATTTGAAAAGTATGGCTATATAGAACATTGTTATTATTAGCTTAAAGGCCTCAAGTTTACATTGGTTACTGTAATCTTTCAATTGCTCTATACAAGTGTTTTGGGTGACCTTTTTTATTGAATGCTAGACATCAAGTTGTTATTTTCATCTGAAAGAAGAACTTTTTTCAGTAAGCTAGGCCCTATGTGTTCAGTAAGCTTGTTTCAGTAAGCTATGTGTTTTCAAGGCTTCAAGGTTTTATTGAATGCTATCTCTTTACAAGTGCAAAGTAATGCATTCTTAGTCAGTCTTTTATTTTGTAATTTTAAGAGCAATAAACATGTATTGCAATGTTAAGGAATTCATGTTTTTTTCATTCAGATATGTAAATCAACATGTATAAAAACTGTTAGTAGTCAATTAATGGGGAGATAATTGAAATCGAATCGGTCTGAAAAAATTAATCGTCAGATTAATCGATGCATCAAAAAAATATTCGCTAGATTAATCGTTTAAAAAATAATTGTTTATCCCAGCCCTATTGCATGAGCATCCTAAACAGTCCAAGAGAGCAATGTGGACCAAGTTTGTTGGTCTTGAAAACATTTGAAGTTGAACGTGTAATTAATATTTGGTGACACTAGTGGTACAGAAATTGCAAACATTACTTGTAAGTCCAAATTCTGTAGAACAAGAGATTACCTTATCAGTTAATGGGTACAAGTGGGAAAGTATGGGTTAAAAGTAAGCATTTAACTAATGCTACTGCTAAACCAATCATGTGTGCAATGTGTTTAATGATGTGTGTAATTTATTTGATGTTAAAATGCTTCTATCCTGCCTTAATATGTGGAGACAGAAGATAAAATATTTGTAGGTTGATTTCCATAAAAAAAGTTTGAGACTCTGTGGCGCTATTAAACACTGTTATGTTTGCATGAGCATCCAGACTCAGCACCACGGATTTAATCAAACTCAAAATTAAAGCATGCAATTCAGTTTGGTGACTCTAGTGGTGCAAAAATGGCAAACTTCATCTTTAAGTGCAAATTCCGTTTAGATCCACCCCAAACTAGAGCGTGCCTTATCAGTTGATGTGTGGGTAAGTCTGGGTTTGGAGAAAGTATTTAGATAAAACTAGTTTGTCCTAAATGTCGGGACTAGAGCGTCCACCTAAATGTCTGTGACTTTTGTCATTTAGACGGTCAAAAATTTGATAGTAATGGTAGGGCTTCACAATTAATAAGGTTTCTAATCGTGATTAAAATTACAGATGCCACAATTATGTAATCGTTATTCTACATGCTTAAGATATGTTTTTTCGTTCTTTCTACAGGTTATCATAAGGGTTTTTCTATTGTTTTAATTTTAGTTTCAGTATAGCAACATTATAATGTTATAAGCATCATTCATTGAAAATTCTTATAATCATAATTAATAATCGCAATAACAATCTCACAGGAATAATTGACAATTATGATTTTTGTCATAATCATGCAGCCTTAGCTAAAGGTGGGCGTACACGGTGCGAATTCAGATGGTCGGAAGGTTGTATGTCCACGCACACGTCACGAGTGAGTTTATCTGAAAATCGTACGGACGAGGTGATATACGACACGATTTTACGACCTGCCAATTTCAGAAGCAATTGCACAAAGTATTCGACTTGAAGCACCGCTGCACAGAAGGATCACTGTATGACATTAAAGTACCGCGAGAGCGATAAGAGAGCACATGCATCCAATGCATTTGAATCGCTCTCACGGTACTTTGTTGTCATACAGGTGATCATTCTGTGCAGCTGCTTCAAGTCGAACATGCCTAATATAACTGCTCTCCCTCTCTCATAACTGCCTATAAAATATTGATACGAGCCGTGACCGTTTCCTACACGTACAGGTTCATTTTCAGCAACAGGAAAGCGGGACGTCTGGTCACCCTAGTGTGTGTGTGTGTGTTCTTGTATATGGTTTATAAATATCTGAAATGGGTATTACAATGTAAACATGGTTTATGAGGACAATTCCTGTGCCCTCGTAAACCAAATGGTTTAAAAAATACTAAACTGTGTTTAATTGAAATTTTAAACATGCATTTTTCTGTGATGGATAGAGGTAGTGATCGAATATACAGTATAGAAAACCATTACATCTATGAAGAGTCCCTGTAAACTACAGATCTGTGTGTGTGAGAAAGAGAGAGAGAGAGAGAGAATTAAAAAGCATGGTACACTTGCTAGAAACATCTTGCTGTTCCTTTCAGAGTTCAGCGAGTTCATCCTCCCGGTCAGTAGTCCACATTCGCCGTGGCACTGCCGTCTTCGTCTTTCTTCTTCTGTGGTTTTCCTAGTTCATGATTGGCTCGTTCAACCGCACACATGTCACGAATTCAAACCGATAGCTCACTGATAGTTGAGTATAAACTGTACACTTTAACTGTAGCCCTGGAGAGTTTAAATCCAACCTCATCAAGTACCCTGGAACCAGTCTTTTACCGTGTTCAGAATTACTTGCAAATTACAAACAGGTGTGTTTAATTAGGGTTGGAATTAAAGTCTGCAGGACATCTGCCAACCCCCCCAGGACTGGAATTGAAGAGAGGAATTAGTTCCTCAGAATGTCCTTTCTCATCTCCCTGGCACACAGACTAATAACAATAACAGAAAGATAGAAATGTGATGTGTGGGTTGAGACCCCCTCTTTCCTCTAATTCTCTCTCTTCATCTGGACCACAGATGCTATGTAAGGGCTCATGGGTAATTTGTGATGTCATGCATGTTAAAGCACATGTTCATATAGTTTGTGTGGTTTGTATGATAGAGGCCTTTTTGTCTTAATGTCTTTTTGTGGTGTTAACCTAGTCAAACCCTGCTTACTTTGTTGCTTACTATTGTCTCTTTCTTTCTCTCAAGGTGTAGACCTTATTCATCAGCTGGGCCTTTCGGGTCGCAGAGACATACACTCTTCTGGGACACCTTACCTCACCTCCCTTGCTTCATCTCTGTCCATCCTGCCCCCTGGTTTTGGGGTAATACTTGGACAGGATGCCCTTATTGAGGCCCCATCGGTGGACCTGCTCCCCGCAGGCGTGGAGGAGGAGTTTTCCATCATAGTGAGTTTAAGCTCCTGGCGAGCGAACAATGCCTTTATTTTTAGTGTGCGTGACGGCAGGGACAGACTGCAGTTCGGCTTGCAGCTTCTTCCCGGAAGGGTAGTGGTTTACACGGGAGAGAAAGCATCGATCTACTTCAAGTATGATGTGCAAGATGGACAGTGGCACTCCTTCGCTTTGGGGGTCCGGCCACGTTCCGTATCTTTCTATGCACGCTGCGGGGCTGTGCAGTATGGAGAGGAAACGCTGACCCGTCCGCAGACGTTGAGCTCTGAAGGCCGCCTCTCTGTGGGAAGGATGGACTCCAGGGCGGTGCAGTTTGAAGGAGCATTATGCCAGCTGGATATTTACCCCTCCACCCAAGCTGCAGTGCACTACTGCGACTATGTTAGAAAACAATGCAGACTGTCTGACACCTTCCGATCTCTGTCAGGGAGCTCAGAGTCCCCATTTCCATCAGTTTCACCTTCCTCCAAAATCCACCGCAGCTCTCCGAAATCACAGACTCAGAGATTTATCCCAGCTCTTGATGATCACTCCACTACAACCACCAACTCTATTTCCACAGCACTTTTTGACCAGTTTTCAACCACAAGCTCTCCGATGTTTCGCTCCAGCACACCTAGGCAAATTAATACATCTTCAAGACCATTCAGCAAGGTACACCCCTTGGACTTCAATCCAGAGACTTCCACGAGCAACCCCACAACAGACAAGAACGTTGATGGTGAAAATGTCACTGAGAATCAGCCTCTTCTCAAGAAGCCCAGAGCAACTCGAGCCACGCCGGATTTGATCACCATCGTCAAGCAGAGCCATTTAAAAGAGGCCTTGAGGAATGACGATAGATCCCACCAATCTAACAAAGAGCTACTCCAGACCAATCTTAAAGTGAACAGCACCATCCTGTACCGTGAAGAGAGCAGCTACAACCTGGTGGACCAATCTGAGGAACAGGTCCAGGAGGAGGTGCACGATGCAGGATACTCGGAGGGGTACGGATACGACTATGGCTTTGAAGAAGATGAATATTTCTTTGACTATGATGGATTTGTTGGTCCTAAAGGAGAACCAGGTCCTCCAGTAAGTACTGTCTAATTTTATCTTTCTCATGTTTTTGAATGACTTCCATAATCAAGTCGCTGCAAGTCAGAGCAAAGCGCTACTTGAGAATTTGTCCAAATTACATTGCATAGAAGTTCTATCTAATTTATGGCTTTTTCTTGGGCAGAATGAAAAGCTCTTTGAGAAGAGAGCATGCACTTGGCTGAGTTTCTGCGAGTTATATTTGATCAGGAGTCTACTGGGCAAGAGAAGTAGTAAATAATTTGTCGGTGACAGGTAGTGATTTAGAATCAAGGTGATAGTTTGTTTTTGTCCTTCTGGACGTACAGGTGCTTATAATAGCATGTTTCAAGTTGATGCCAGTTTCTCGTGCTGTAATTTGACTGATGTGCTAATTTACGCCTCCATTTTTAATGGGGTTTTCCTTACCTAACAACAAAATATCCAGGTAATGCCAAAACACTCAGTCTGGACAAATTCTGCTTACAAAATCATGTCAGGATGATCATGTTTATTGGATGAGAGCACATGAATCGCACCACAATGTTGTAATTAGTTGTGGGGAAACTCTGGGGTTTCTTTCCAAGCCGGAGGTGTATCATTACTAGTCATTAAAGTAAGATGTAATGGTGAATGTTGATGGTACAGTTTAGATTATCTGTTTATGAACAGTGTAAAGCTTGCTAGAAAATGCTACCTATTCAGCCCATTTATGAGATGACAGACCTATTTGGTGAACCTATATTTCCCATTATTCTTTGTAGCATAACACAAATGACGAAGTACATAGATTACCTTTTCATTTGTGCATATTGGATTTTCATCACTCTCTTTTTTAGCGATATTAAAGACATGAGGCTATGTTGGGTAGTGAAAAATAGAGAAGTAAGATTCCCAGAGTGTCCCTTTTAGATAATTTCCTAAGAGGACTTTCGGGCAACTTTATAATTCCAGAGTCTATGGGACAGTAGCAAATCAGTCAAAAATCTCAGTTAATAGCCATGGTATAATAGAACAAAATGATACAATTCATAATTTGTGTGCTGCCAGAGTGAATGATAAATAAATGGTAAGTAGGCCTGTCATGAATTAGCATTAGCTTAGCTCTCGGTTATGGCTCTGCTATGCTAGAGCAGCATGACTTCTTTCTCCTTGCATCTTTCAGTGTTATAGCATGGGGAATGTGGCTTGATTTAGTTGGGGGGAAATGCTAAATATAGAGAAGTACATGAAATAAACTCAACTGCAGAACTGCTGGGTGGAGCGCATTTGTATATCAAGTGTAGGTCAGTAGGCCATTGTGAACTTCAGTTCTAGAATCCCAATTTGTATTCAATCACACCAGCAAACGAACTGCGATGCGAGCCAGAAGCCAGATTGTCTTTTTGGATGAGATTACAATGACGCCCTGAAGCTCCTATAAATTAATGTTTTTTTCATGTTTAAACAGTTGCCTGCACGTTTGTGTTTGGAACACCAAGGTATTTGCATAAGTGGTTCGTGTGAGGACATGTGGATATGAGACATGACTCTGTGGATATTTTTGTTGGACGTCACCCTAAGTGCTCTCACTTGGCGTAGGGATATGGTGCATTCCTCTCTTGGAAGAACTGGGGGAGGTAAATTCACCAGCTGGGACTATCCAAAGTCAGCATTTCACTGCATTTTCCTCTCCTGTAGTAACTCTAATTATGCCTCGAAGGTACAAATCAGTGAATGAGATTGATAGTTTTATGATTTTTGTTTCCATAGCACAGCAGTCAGTTTCTTAAAATATCCAATGATTCTGTTATTTATACAAAGAACTCTTACTTTCAAACCAAAGCCAGTTTAGGGAGATTACCTGGTCTGTTTTGATGGTTTTAGAGGGGTTTTGACCATGGAACAGTTTTTTTTATTTTTTTGAGAGTGAATTTGTAGAACAATGCATCCCTTTCAACATGGGTTTGATTAGGGAACATGTAGATTCACCTGCGGTGTTCAGGCGGTTTGCTGTTTCAGAGTTTCCACAGATCTCTCTCGGCCTTGAACACAGCTGCGTAGCCCCCAAAACATCTTGTCTTCTCTGATAGGCTGAGCACGAGTAACCTCCGTTCCAGATGTTCCTACACACACTTCTGTCAATAAGCAGCCAAAACATAAGAGGCACATAAGGAGGATGACTAGTGCTTTCAAAACCCGTCAGGCTTTGTTTATGTGGGTCTCGAGTATATGATTGTCATAACACAGGGCCATATCTGGGAATTTTCTTTGCTGCTGCCCTCATCTTAAACCTTTATATAAGTTTAAGTGTGGAGCAAGGCACTAAACCCCCAACAACTGGATGGGTTAAATGCAGAGCACAAATTCTGAGTATGGGTCACAATAATTGGCTGAATGTCACGTCACTAATTATATTTGACTAAACAGTTATTTTAATAAAAAGATTTCAAGATAAATTTGTTCTGTGCCATTGTGCATACGGATATCTGACTGCTAAGTAGTGATTGTGTTTTTCAGCAATAGTGTGCACACTTAATTTACAGAGAAAAGAAGCTCAGGGAAAATCTTGATCCCCATGATCTAAATATTCCTAAAAATTAAAAGTTTTCTTGGCATTTGCAAGTGTGTCGGCCTTCTTGCATTATTATGCTTTTACATTATGATTATTTATTCAGTGGCATAAAACGGTCTTTAAAATGACAATATCACGATATTTATCAGGCAATATATCGCTCAACAAAAAGTTGTTTCCTTGACAGACCTAACGTTTTGCCTAAGATACTTTCTTTTAATATGAGCATTGAAAAATATTAATTATTAATTATTTACTCTTATCTATCATTTATTTATTTAATTATTTTTATGCTATATCCCCCAACCCTAGTACTAAGACATTAGTTCTAGTTAAGCAGCTTTAAAGTAATATATAAAATGTGAAAATGTGAAAAGTACTTGTGCACTCTTGTACTATGAAGTGTACGATATAAGTAAATGTATATCAATATTTTAAAAATGTTGTTCTTTTACTATAAATCATTTCCGGTCGACACTCAGTGTGTTGCATGTTTATAGCAGCTGTCGCGCTTAACCATTTCCTTACCTTGGCTACAAATCAATCACTGGTCATCTTTGCAAAAGAGCCGATCGGGTCTAGATAGTTCTCAGGTGTTGGTGCAAGCATTAAACTTTAAACTTTTAGTGTTTCAAAGTGTTGTCAAACATCAAACACGCGTTTCTGTAGTGGTTCCACCTGTGGACACAGATTGAATAATAAACTGTTTCGTTGGTTTCTTCTGGGAAAAACAGGTGTTAACATTGAGCATAGACTCTCTTCTCTTTCCCATCAGAAGATGATCAAAAAGCTGCTGAAGGGACATGTTTGCTTGTGATGGTTAGGGGTGGACCAGTGAAACCATGCTCTTCGGAGCTGTTTGAACAGGTAAATCCTGCTGTTTAAGCTTCACCAACATCCAAAAAATATTGTTTACTGGTGATCAGCAGTATTGAATACAGAACAGCAGGTCAGTGTGAAGTTTTAATTGTATTTTTATGAGGCTTTAAAAATGCAAGCTATAACAGAATAAGGGTTGTTTAGTTAGCGATGCTGTAGCTGTGGGTCATTCCTCAAAGGCTGATGAGCATCAGAACATCAGGAAACTTTTAATGGATGTTTTTTATAGACATTCGATTGCTCCTAAATAGTTGTTTACAAGAGCCACATTTGGAAGCATTTTTTCGTTCTGTTTGCGCTGTCTGACAGGACATTTGGTCGGTCTCTTGGTTTCTATTTTTGAGCATCATGCTGGGTAGCAGAGAAACATAATTGGTCCCAAATACTTCTATCTATCTATCTATCTATCTATCTATCTATCTATCTATCTATCTATCTATCTATCTATCTATCTATCTATCTATCTATCTATCTATCTATCTATGTCTGTCTGTCTGTCTGTCTGTCTGTCTGTCTGTCCGTCCGTCCGTCCGTCCGTCCGTCTGTCCGTCTGTATGTCTATCTGTTAACTCTCTGTCAGTCTGTCTGTCTGTCTTTCTGTCCGTTCATCTGTCTGTCTGTCTCTCTGTCTGTCTGTCTCTGTCTCTCTGTCTGTCCGTCCATCTGTCCATCTGTATGTCTGTCTGTTAACTCTCTGACTGTCTGTCTATCTGTCTGTCTGTCTGTCTGTCAGTCTGTCTTTCTGTCCGTTCATCTGTCTGTCTGTCTCTCTGTCTGTTTCTGTCTCTCTGTCTGTCTGTCCGTCCATCTGTCCATCTGTATGTCTGTCTGTTAACTCTCTGTCTCTCTCTGTCTGTCTGTCTGTCTCTCTGTCTCTCTGTCTGTCTGTCTCTCTTTCTGTCTGTCTGTCCATCTGTCTGTCTGTCCGTCTGTTTGTTTATCTGTCCGTCTGTCTTTCTGTCCGTTCATCTGTCTGTCTGTCTCTCTGTCTGTCTCTGTCTGTCTGTCTGTCTGTCTGTCTGTCTCTCTGTCTGTCTGTCTGTCTCTCTGTCTGTCTGTCTGTCTGTCTGTCTGTCTCTCTGTCTGTCTGTCTGTCTGTCTGTCTGTCTGTCTCTCTGTCTGTCTCTCTGTCTGCCTCTCTGTCTGTCTGTCTGTCTCTCGGTCTCTCTGTCTTTCTGTCTTTCTGTCTCTCTTTCTGTCTGTCTGTCCATCTGTCCATCGTTCTGTCTGTCTGTCCTTCCATCAGTCTGTCTGTCTGTCTGTCCATCTGTCTATTTGTCCGTCCATCTGTCTGTCCATCTGTAAGTCTATCTGTCTGTCCATCCTTCTGTCTGTC
Source organism: Carassius auratus (assembly GCF_003368295.1). Classification (NCBI taxonomy): domain Eukaryota; kingdom Metazoa; phylum Chordata; class Actinopteri; order Cypriniformes; family Cyprinidae; genus Carassius; species Carassius auratus. Next base: position 8,522,235 of record NC_039290.1, read on the forward strand.
TGTCTATCTATCTATAAAATTTGTGTTTTATATAATTTCTTATTGTATATATGATTTATTATGCAATAATTTCTACGTGAAAAAAAGTGAAATGACGTGTGGCCAAGTATGGTGTCCCATACTTTTGGAAATTGTTAAATATAAAGAAAACAATAGCCGTATATGTATAATTTAGTATAAATATAATGTCTATATACATAATAAATGTAGTTTAAATAATACAATTTCATTTTAAAACACAAATAATACATATTTAAATGATACATTATTTTATTTGTAATAAAGTTAATTGTATCTTTTCATTTGGAAGTTGTTGGACTTCAAATGATGAATTTGTTGGTGGCAAATAAAACACATATTTATTTATTTTCATTTTTATATTTTAATTTATATTTGGAACCTGATGGAAAGCAAATAAAGGCACTTAATTAATGCTTCTTCTCATTTTGGACTTAAGTATTTAAAATTTCTCCATGTATGTACATCATATATGTATATATCCCGTCACGCTCACCAGCCCAGATCTCTAACCACTAAAGCAGTTCGTGTCTCAGTAATTCTGCTTGAATCTGATTATTGGTGTTCATTAATCTGTGCTCGTGTTCGTCTCTCTCAGATGCCATATGCTATTCTGTGTTAAAAGTGGGAGTCAAACACGAGGTTCCAATTACACTCTTTCTTTTGCTGTTCAGAAACAGTTGTTCAGGAATCAATCTCTCTTCCTCATTTTCTGTGTTTCTCCGCAGGGTCCCATTGGCCCCCCAGGTCTTCCTGGACCCCCTGGAAAGAGAGGACCGCGGGTAAGATGCTCCGCTCTAATCCATCAGTGTTTGGTTGTTTTATTTCCGGGTGAATCCTGTTTCTCTGTGTTTGGATTCACGCAGCATCCAACTGAGAAAGAATGAGACTTTCAAAAGTTCTTTGTGCCAAAAATAATCGCTGAGAAAACAAAAGGACAGAAATGTAAATATTTTTAATATACAGATCTTTTTCATTTGGAGTTTGGACTTATATATATTAATTTAAACTTTTCTCTTTTTGGAACTTAACGGACTTAAAGAAAACAAATAAAAAACTCATTATATATAGAATGTATAATTCATAATACATAACGAAAGGGAGTCGTGGCCTAATGGTTAGAGAGTCGGACTCGCAATCTAAGGGTTGTAAGTTTGAGTCTCAGGCCGGCAGGAATTGTAGGTGGGAGGATTGCATGTACAGTGCTCTCTCCACCATCAATACCACGATTTAGGTGCCCTTGAACCCCCAACTGCTTCCTGGGTGCCGCAGAATAAAATGGCTGCCTACTACTCCAGGTGTGTGTTCACAGTGTGTGTGTGTGTGTGTTCACTGTTGTGTGTGTGCACTCTGGATGGGTTAAAAGCTGAACACGAATTCTGAGTATGAGTCACTTGGCTGAATGTCACTTTCACTTTCATAACTGACATTCTATCTATCTATCTATACTCACACAAACATATATAATTTATTTATTTATTTTCAATATTTTTTTCTTTTTATTTGGATTTATATTTATTTATATCTATATTGAAACTAAAGCACTCATATATAATTCATAATATAATTAATATTATATACAGTAAGTTGAAAATTCAGTATCATGTTTGCTTATCATAAACCTGTAAAAATTTTTAATAAATTAAACACCCAAATTAATGCGGCATTGGTTGAAATTTATCGGCTGAACAGTTTCTAAATGTCTATAGGTCTAAATTTAAATGGTTGCATGTTTTCAGAAGTAGTGGTCGATCAATATATCGGTGATATATCGGCCGATATTTGGTATTTTGTGATACATCGACCGATAAGTGTTTCAGTGCGGTCGATTATGATATCATATCATGCATTTATGCTTTCTATTTAAGACAAGCCACTCAGAATTGAAGCCAGCACCTGACAGACAGTAAAATGATCAATCCTCATTCACTTTCTAATGTGATGCTACATTATGTTACATGCAATAACACTCCGGCGTGCAAACATCAAACAGTGTTTACCTCACAAACGATTAAAAATCAATCAAATATAAACAATCAAACATGCGCATTGTTCTTGGGATCTTCTTATCAAGACGCTGTTTTCCACTGCACTCAATTAATAATGTAAAAAATATTTTGACATTATTAATTTGTTCATTAATTTTGAATTTTAGAAAGGCTGCACTAAACCTTGTTCATTTAAGTTTTACCTTTGTTGTTTACATTTGAATTGTTTACATTTTATAAATAATATATATATATGTGTGTGTGTGTATGTATGTATAGGTTGTATTAGATGTTTCAGCTAAAGAAAAGGAAAGGCTACACTAATTATTACCTAAACGTTTAAAGAAAAAAAATATATATATATATATATATATATTTAGGTTTTATAAAATTTGTATGCATAATAAAATGTTCATTTAGTTCCACCAATTTTTTGCATGTCTCTCATTTACTTCAATTATATGTATTATATCGGCCTCATATCGGCCATATTGATTTCTCAATATCGGCCAGTAATTCAACACACGAAACACAAACCATCTTCTTTTTCATTACATGTTCATTGCAAGTTTGGGTTGTGTTGTGTTTGATTGGATGCACAGCTTTTGACAACAATTATCTTATTTATTCATTATCTTAATATCCATTTTATTAGCATTTTATTATTTACTATACATTTAGCATGGTTTTTCTCTGCTGAGTCATGCAGTCATTGAGAAGCACTTTACTACAGTACATTATGCTTTTCTGGCAGCAGGAACGCTAATAATCATTGATCCTGCATTATTTGAGCCAATGCAGATGAATGAAGTTATTTCAGGAAGAGACCGCCCTGATTGTACAGCAAAATGTGATTGGTTATAGCGAAAACATGCTACGATTGGTCAGCGAGTTGTGGGTATTATCTGATTGGCTGGAGTAAGCAGTGTGGGTGGAGTCACACATTTGTGGATCGCCAGTGTCTTGACGCAAGAAATGTTTGAAAATCCACAAATGCACAGCGAGCGACAAATGATTGGCAGGCAAAGTTATGTTTGTGACATAAGAAGATATTTGTCAATAAGTTTTTTTATTTGTGGATCTCATTCTATTTATTTGTCAATATGTTTAATATTTGTTAACCTCTTCACATTTAATTGTGGATCATCATCTATTTATTTGAATTAAGTCTATCTCCATGAAAAGGCAACATCATTATAATTTTTTGTAATTTTTTTAGGTTTTTAATTTACAATAAAATAATTTGACTGTCCACCTTTGTTTCTCTCAGGGTCCTCCTGGTCCTCACGGGAGTCCCGGGCCGCCTGGTTTACCTGGTCTAAAGGTAAGTTCCCGTTTTCAGCTCTCTGTAGCTCTCTCTTCCGGCCGGCGCCGGAGGGAATGTTTCCGATGATATCCTGCCGCTCGCTACGCTCCTCCTGTTCAAACTCGCCACCTTCTGTAGCTGAATAGTTCTAGTTTCCTAATAAAGCTTTGTTATGGTGTGTGTCAGTCGCTGTGTGTGTGATGCAGAGGCTTCGGAAAGAGCCGTCGGGGAGACACTGACAGTTTGATCTGCTGAAAGACGAGAGGAAAATCTATCTGTGCTACGACATTAACTGTGTGTGTGTGTGTGTGTGTGTAACTGTGTGTGTGTGTGTGTGTAACTGTGTGTGTGTGTGTGTGTGTGTAACTGTGTGTGTGTGTGTGTGTAACTGTGTGTGTGTGTGTGGAGTAATGTGAAGCAGACCTGGTCGAGCCGAGAGCTGCAGGTTTATTCAGGACTGTTTAACAGATGGACTCACTTTGGCATCAAATAAATCGACGTCATCTCAGTGATTCTCAGAGCAGCACCTTTATTTACACTTTTTTAAATGTATTTTTATTTATATCTTCAGTTGGCTTTTATTTGTTTATTTATTTAAAATGCTTTTGTCAAGTTTATTAGTTTTAAATAAATAAAAAAACTAAATAATTTTCATTTTTATTTAAGTTTTAGGTTTAATTAATGTTTTAAAGCTGCTTTTTTAAAATATTTAGAATAATTTTTTCCTACTCTCAGTTTTCAAAGTTTCCATTTTATCAGTGGTTCCCAGAGCAGCAGGTTCATTTTTATTAACACTTTTTAATTTACATTTTTTTATTTTATTTTTTATTTAACATTCATAACAAGCTGCTTTAGATCAGTGTTTTTGGTAGCATTGATATACTATTATAGTTTTTGTTGACATTTATAATTATTTTTTTATTATATTATATTATATTATATTATATTTAATTATAGTAAAAATTTACATTTTAGATTTTTCGTTGTAGTGAAAGTTATTATCATATATATTTTTTTTAAATATGGTAGTTTTTTACTATTTTTATTTATAAGTTTTAGTTTTTTAGTTACTTTTTTGTACTTTAGTTAAACTAAAGGAAAATAAGAAATGTTATATTGAGTAGTTTTTATTATATTGTATTTTATTTTATTCAATTTATTTTAAGTAATGAAACTGTTATTTGTTATGGATTTATTTTTAGCTCTAATTGGCCTGATGGAAATGTGATGTTTCTTGTAAAATACGTGACTTGTTAACGGTAGATAGAGTGTGTGTGTGTGTGTATATGTGTGTGTTTGTGTGAGGTCAGACTTGGTCAAACTTGTTGCGATGGTTTTCATAGAGGTAGCTGAAAGGTTGCAGGTTCAAACTCCTCAAAGGTTCATCCGTGACCTTTCACCCCTGTGTCCATGATAAAGATGACAAACACAGCTGGACTGAACCTTTGACTTAACCTGATGACGTTATGTGAACGCCGTGTGTGTGAAGAGTCAAGAGGCAGGTGTGGGGATTTTCCAGCAGTGGAAAAAAGGTCTGTCATCGTGATGAGTGATGTAGTTATGTCATCAGTTACATCACGAAGTATCCAATAAAAACTGTGCATGTGTGTAAGGATTTGTTATATATGAGTCAGATTTAGAAATGTCTCTGAAGTGCATTGGTTTTTAAAACTCAGTTCATTATAGAGACTTTCAGACTTTCAGACTTTCAGAAAAGGTAAAGAGTTATGAGAAACTATGAATCATGTCTGATCCGTGTCATGTTCAGCTCTTAAACCAGCCAAAATAACCTGATAACCATCAAAGAAAAATTCATTCATGTTTAATTCAGTAATTAGTGTTTGGTAACTTTATTCAATTTTTCCAGACCGTTTTGATTTCGATTATCTCTCCATTAATTGACTACTAACAATTTATACATGTTGATTTACATATCTGAATGAAAAAAACATGAATTCCTTAACATTGCAATATGTTTATTGCTCTTAAAATTACAAAATAAAAGACTGACTAAGAATGCATTACTTTGCACTTGTATAGAGATAGCATTCAATAAAACCTTGAAGCCTTGAAAACACATAGCTTACTGAAACAAGCTTACTGAACACATAGGGCCTAGCTTACTGAAAAAAAGTTCTTCTTTCAGATGAAAATAACAACAACTTGATGTCTAGCATTAAATAAAAGAGGTCACCCAAAATACTTGTTTAGAGCAATTGAAAGAATACAGTAACCAATGTAAACTTGAGGGCTTTAAGCTAATACAGAGTTTTGCAAACGTTTTTTAGAGAAATGAAAACAGGTCAACGAATCGATGCACATATTTTGCGTCGACGTATTTTTTGCATCAACGTCTTCGATGACCTCGACGCGTTGTCCCAGCCCTACTGATAAAATCATGTAATATAATAAAAATGTTGTATCTAATGGCATGATTAAATACAATTTCGTTTTTTAAAAGAATATAAATTTTCCTAATTTTAAAAGTGTGATTTCTAGACCTGGAAAAGTCGAGTAATTTAATAAACATAATTGATAAGAAGAATATTAATTTTTCTCGTTTTTAAAGACTGGTTTCTAGACCTGAAAAAGTCATGTTATAAAAATGTATAAAATATATAATACATTTTTAAAGTGTTATTTCTACAGTAGACCTAGAAAAGCAACGTTTTTCCCTCAATAAAACAATCTTTTTACCCAAAATTAACAAATGCAGCGCGTCTGACATAAATACAGCAGCAGATTTTAGCAGCGCACGAGATCTCATGATATTGAGATGAAAAGCGGTCTCGTAAAGTTGAGTTTGTCGTTAAAGCTTTGCATTATATTGTTCAGTCTTTTATTGCATGTGCTGTTTGTTTGGGTTTCACTTGAGAATGCCTATTTTATCAGAGCTGTTCAATAAAAACATGTAATTACTTGGTTTTGATACTTTATTTGAACCAATTATTATTGCCTCATCATTAGTTTATATATAAATAGTCATACTAAAGCTTGTTTTTCACTTACTGTAGGTCTATAAAAAAATATCAGATTAGAAAATAATCAGTAGATTACTCGATTACCAAAATAATTATTAGTTACAGCCCTAGATTAGTTAAAATATTTCATTTATAACAAACTGTATTGCTTTGATTTCTGTGATTAAAAGACAAATATTTTGTCATTTAAAAAAAAAAAAAATCTTAAAAAGAGTATTAAAATATACAAAAAAATCAGTTTGAATAAGGAAAGCGATATCTTTGCCATAATATCTTTTGAAATTTTAAAGTTTCCACAGTCACTTCATGCTTTTGTGCTGCACTTTATTTGTGCCATTTTGTTTTATTCGTTTATTAGAATTTGAAAGATAATGACAATATTGTTTGATTAGTGAGGTCTCTGATTTTAGTCCTTAAAAACCAAAAAAGTAGTGCTTGAAAAGTCCTTAAAATTTCCTGGAATTTCTTTTTCCAGTGTCTGCACGAACCCTGAATCAAATAATGTAATGCATTTAAATTTTTTTTTTTAAAGAATATACATTTTTCGAGTTAAATTTAGTTTTCTATGCCAAAATCACAAACAACTGGAAAAATCATGGGGGTTTCAAATAGTAGTATTGTAGTAGTATAGTATTTTGAGGACAGTTGTTCTAATAGAAGTGTGAGATTACGTAGGCAGGAGGACTTCATTTCCTCTCTATTTTGCTGTCTAGGAGAAACAAAAGAAATTTGTTGTTTCTTACCAATGTAATCTGAACACTTGACCTTTATATTCAAAGGGGCCAAATACACCAATCTGATTTTCCTATCAAGCTTCAGGACAAAGTGTTCGTCTCTGTCCGTTCAGAGATGACCTGAGTGGGCAGCAGGGTCGTGCGCTGCAGATATCATCACTGGGGGCCGATCTGAGCTCAAACACAGTTGGAGATGATGGAAACTGTGAAGCATCTTATTGTAGCCCACAGATGAGTCATGTGTCTGCTGGGATCCTGAAGAACCAAGAGCCCTAGCGCTTTGTGCTTTATATCCCTTCTTAAGACTTTAGGGATGAGATAGACAGCGAGATGAGATGGTCTTCACATGTTTATCTCCTCTGTTGACGTTTGGTTTTTAGGTTTAAAGTCAGCAGACCATTGCAGGCTTTGTTTAAGTAAAGTGGTATTCCACAGGCATCAGAACTGTGCTGTCTTGTTTGACAGCAATTGTGTTTCCATCAAACTATTTGTTTGATTGACATGCTAAATTTAGTCCGTCCCATGAGCCTTTTCTTCCAGTGAACTTCCAGTGACTCCCTTTGCAGTTTAGATGTAATTAAAGAGTATTTTGTGGGACAAAAAGCTCAATGTTCATCAAAACGAGATTGATGGATGGCTGATTCCTGTTGATCAACACATGATTGAGGGCTAATGTGCATGGATGAAATGACTGATAGTGATTACTGGTGCATTGATAGATGGATTAATAAAGTAATGAATGAATGGTTTTAGATATCATCAGTCCATTTATGATCATCTTCACTTCATAATACATTGAACACTGTATTATTCTGAGGTTTAGTGTGTTTGCATACATGTAGGAAGCAGTTCTTGTCTCTTAAATCTCTCCAAATCCACTGTTATCACTTGTGTTAATCTGTCAGCACAGAAGAACTTGGGTTGCTTGTATCTTCTTGAATTTTAGGCATGTTTTGACAGCTCGTTTTATTAAATATATGAAATCAAACTGAGTTAACATTGTGCATTTTGTTTATGTCCCAGGGTGCAAAAGGTGATCCTGGACTGTCCCCGGGTCAAGCGCTGATGGGTGATAAGGTAAATGATCCACAAACACGGACTACAACGTCTTTGCTCTTAGCGTTGTTGGAAATGTCTTTGTATTTACAGCCCTAAAGCCTTAAAATACAACAAACACTCGTTGGTTTTCCAGCCTTTAAAGGGATAGTTCACCAAAAGTGAAAACTGCGTCATAATTTAATTCAAAGTTCTGTCATTAAACTCTAGATGGCGCTGGCAGCTCGAACTCGAACTCATATAATTACATCATTATTCATAAGGCACAGCTGATTGGTTTCTTTTCACATCAGCTGCCAATAAGCTTGCTGCTCCACATTAAAATACTTGGCCAGTGCTCAAACCTCCACCTTCCCCAGCTCCACCTGTATAGATGTGCTTCAGGGTGATTCATTGATATTCATATGGGGTTATTTCATGTATGTTATATTTGCAGTTGCAGTGTTTCTTAAATGCTCACAGCAGCATGTCTGTAGATGTATTGCAGCACCAGTATATCTGATCTTTTCTGCCAAGACCAAACACATTAGCATTGTCATGTATTTTACAATGCTAATCTCTCCAAGATTTGTCCCGACAGGACTCACCTTCATGTTGTTCTGAAGGATTTTCTTGTTCCATGGAACACATACTGTAATCAAAGCAGAATTTCAAAGCTGATGTACTATAAAAATAGTTGGGAAATCTTGGCACCAAAAATGACAAAATATCAAAGTGTCAATCAAAACGTGTCTTGTCAGGTTTGGCATCAATTGAGATCATTCACAAGACCCACAACAACCATTAATATCAAACTTGGTGGAGAACGCAGGCAAAATTTGACAGTGATGACCTGCTTTTTGGTCATTTGTGGAGCTCAGCATCTCCAATTCCCACTCATTTTGATTCAGCGGAAAGGAGAAGCATACAAATTATACAAAATATGGGTGTTTGGTTGATTTCCCAGTAAGAAAAGCTTTGAAACATGAGGGCGAAGAGTAAATGATGGCAGAACATTTCTTGTGCTTAAACTTCTTCTGTTTTGGTCATCGAGGTATGACCCTCAGATGATGAAGATCAACACTGAGTTTCTTCTCTATTATTATTTTTAGGGTGAAAGAGGGCGGACGGGTCCACAGGGTCCTAGAGGTGAACCAGGTCTAAAGGCAAGTACTTCTCTTCCACCTTACTGCTAGAGAGCCCGTTTCAGCTGAATTATTGGCTGTGAGATGCAGTTTTTCATTCTCCATGCCGGTCATACAGTATCCGTTACCGCCACCACTGCAGAAAGCCCCTCTTAGAAGCAACTGGATTGGGTTACGGACCAGAATAAAGACTCTGTGTGGTGTTTTTTGGGGCAGGCGGAGGTCTGTTCACACTTCTCAAGACGTAACTTTGGTTGGGGACCCGCTGTCACCTGGGAGCCCCCTTAGAACCTGAGACCCCGCAGAGGTCAAAGGTCTTCTTTTAGAGGAAAGGCACTCTGCAGGGTGGAACGCTTCTGATGACATTAGCAGTCCCATGTTACATCTTCAAAAGTGCAACTGGTATCAATTTAAGCTCATCTAATTTAGCTAGAGAATGTGTTTTTCTCATATTTAAGGTCTGGGACTTGAGTTTTGTGAGGGTAGTTTGTTGCGAGAACACTTGCAAATATCATGAGTGGTATTCAGTAGCCCATGTCTTGGTTTGCGAGGTGTAGAGAATCAAAGGCCTTGTAAAGAAAGAGTTGGCCAGAGCTCGTTTCAGGTCAGTCTTTTGCTAACAGTAGCCAAGTGTAACCGGATTTTCATTTGCAATCCCAAGAGCACAGTTGATGTTTGGCTCAGCACAGTTTTTATGTGGCTCAACTCTCAGAAAATGAATGTCCTCCAAGTGAAGTTTTCTTTGGAAATGGAGGCCTTTTGGAAACAGCTCTTTTCTATCGCATCGGGGCTTTTAGTTGGTTTCGAAAGGTCAGTTGTCCCAACCCGGGAAGTGGTGAAAAGCAGATCTGTAGGGTTAGGTTTGTGGATCCTGGCCTGATTCATTTGAGGGATCTGGAGGTGAAACCAGAACCGTTGATAGAACAGATCAAGTCATGAGAAGTCATTGATTTACCTCCAAAGACAAATGGATTCATGTCAGCATGCATTGAAAACACTTAGAAGCTGATCATTTAAAGTTTGTCCACGTTTCATTAAGAAAGTTTCTTGCTTTATAAACCAATCTAAGCTGCGGGTTGGGATACCAATCCTAAAAGCTACTGAATCATTTGTTGCACAACTTTTTGTTTACATGCATAGGTGAACGCATCCAATCCTACTTCCATAATGTGACCTTTTCAGAATGGGAGTTGACTGTGAAAAGTCCATAGTAGAATTGATAAAATTGTCTCGACTTTCATTTCGTGTTGAACCACCTCAACTCACTCCTGTCAAATGCCAGAGTCTTTGATCTTGAGCGTGCTAAACTTAAGCAATCTGTTTAAATGCTGTTTTTATAGGTCATTAGTATCTGGAGCACTCAGCTTTTGCAGTAAAATGTTTAAAGAGTTCGGGCAGAAACAGTCCTACAGGTCCAGACCAGGTCAGGCATAAATCACAGTGACCTTTGATGCATCATTGTCCTCTCGGCTGCTCCGCAGAAGACCTGGAATTCTCCAAATCTAAGGATTGCACCACACTTGAGTCTCTTTGGTCGGTCCGACACACAGCGCCACCTGCTGGCGAACAGCTCTCTGTACCTCTATCAAATCAGGCATCTAAATATGAAAATAGTCCATTCTGAGATATATTTGCACAACAGACTTTAGGATTGCATTGCTTTGCTTCAGTAACATTGGCACTGATTGGTTCCAGCACACAAGAAATGTTTCAAGGCAAGGTTTTCTGACCTCCCCTCCCCGTCTCACTGTCGTGACTTGTCTTTCTTTCATGGGCTCGAGTTGGAGCTGTCAGACGGGGAAGGCTTTAAAGGGTTTTGACAGTTCTGGGAAAATTCTTAAGGGCTATTAGTCTTATCTGAAGCCACTGGGACTTAAGGGGAAAAAATCCCCAGAAGTGTGGAAAAGATAGAACACCACATACAAGCCTCTTTGTTTCTCCTTGTTCTTAACATTGTAGGGAAATATGATTATTTTTTAATGCATTCTTATTAGCATTCTGTAAAAGAGTCTAGTCATAATCTGCTTTCTTTTTTTTCACCTGCAGGGTCCCAAAGGCTATCCTGGACCAGCAGGTCTGCCCGGAGAACAGGTGAGCGGATGAAACACATGTCTGGATGTCAACCTGTTTGTTAAAATGTTACCGCTGGTTGGCCATGCAAAAGCTGCTGCCAAAATGCTAGGTGGATAAATGCTGAGTTGTTCTTTTAGTGCATTGCTCTGCAGTGATCTTCTTGGAAAACCCCTATTTTCTGCATCTTTGATCCAGTTTTCTGTGTAATTGATGCAGTTAGCAACACCTTTAGATTACAATGTATTACTTTACATTACATAACATTTTCTTTAAAGTAGCCAAATTACAGTCAAGCTGCCTTTTTGTAAATGGTTTCTACAAGGTGCTTAGAACAAGTGCTAATGCTATTTAAAATGAATGCAAGCTGAATAGTTTAACAAGTCAATGCAGAATTTATACTAGATTAATTCATTCATGAAGACATGCAAATGACCTAAGGCAAAACTTTAGATATATTTGAAAATATTTCACAGTGGTATCTCTGCTAAACTTAAAAAAAAATAAAATCAAAATTGCCACCTTATGTTTGTTTAATAAGGCCACATAACTGTTGAGTTTTATAGATTTCTTGTAATTTCTGGTTAATTCCCTTAATTTAAGTAGTTCCTGTTAGAAGCAACAATAAATATACAAACAAACTAATCAACTGACTGCTACATTTAATGCATGTGTGAAATAGAAAATGTATATTTCTTTTGTCAACACCTGTTAGATGGAGCTGAACATCAGTTTTAAGCATCCTGAAGTTGACTGCTAGGTTTTAGCATTATATTTAATCTTTCTTTCATATAATAGCCATCCTGTCGCACATATTTTGCCCGTACAATCTGGTTTAATTCTCTCTCCATCCCTCCCTGCATGTTTGACATGGCGTTAAACAGATCTATGAGTTGTACCTTTGTACCTCCTCAATAACTGAGTCCGGAAGGTTTGGAACTCAATACATGGAAAGTTTCATTCAGTCACAAAGCTCAGTCTTTATATGCATTCATCTGATGCAAAGATGATCCGCGCTGGAGTCGAACAGAGCAGAGAAGAGCCGCCGTCTGGACTTCAGCCAGGGTCAGGCCATGGAGAGCCGCTCCGGCCCGTGGATGCTTTGAGAAAGAGATGCCACGGGGAACAAAAGAGGCTCTATTCGTCCGCTGGCAGCCGCTCTCATCTCTCATTCATATTTTTCCTTCTTTTCTCCCCAGGGTTTGCCAGGATTGCCGGGCATATCTGGGGCAACAGGTTACCCTGGCAGGCAGGTGCAGTGACCGAAATCCACTAAAAAACAACTGTTACTTCATCTTGTTCCTAAATAATTCAACTAAAAGATATCACCATACTTCACCAACTGATTAATATCAGGACTTTAATACAATTGTTCTAGTTTGCATACATTTACAGGAGTAAAAGTCTTTACTGAGGATATTTTGAAATTATCACTCCATAAATCAGAAAATACTGTCAGCAGCCAGAAAAAAAATGACATTTTACCTTAACTATAAAGATATGGATTGTAATCAAAATCTTCAGACACAAATTAAAAAAGTTCAATAAAATAAACACTTTTCAGATGTTTTCTTTCCAAGTTTTTTGCTGTTTTTAGCACTCTTCTGAAGAAGATGTCCTTCACTTGTTTTGGCAATGAGGAATTTTGGTCAGATTTGTTTAATGTTCATCCAGTCTCGTTTTATAAGTGACCTTTCTTTCTGTTTTAAATAAGTTTTCTTTGGAATGTTTGACTACACAAAAGAGAACATAAGAAAATATAGCTTCATTCATTTGTGCTTCCTGCTAGCTACATTTCACAAGTTGATCTAGACAAGTACATGGAAACTATCCAAACCTCAGTCAAAACTGCATGTCTGTATTCATGGCATGTATCTTCTTAAAGTGTAAGTTCACGATTCGTGAGAGGCAAATGAAAAAAGATATATGGTTACATATTGATCAAAATTATTGCTAGGGACAATTTAGTCCTGAGTACAGAGATGAAAACATCCTTAAGTTAATTTTAAGTTAATTAATAAACTTTTATTTAATTAACATTTGTGTTTTTCTAGCAATTAAGCACATTTATTTCTTTCATTTTGTGTCTTACATGTGTTCATGTGTAACGTTGATGTCTTGCAGGGTTTGGCAGGACCGGAGGGAAACCCTGGACCTAAAGGTGTCAATGTACGTACAGCAACCGTCTCATGGTCTCCTGTCAAAACATAGTGACTGAACTCTTACATCATCTCACTGAGAGCCACAAGAACAGATAACAAAGAGAGAGATAGAGAGAGGATCTCTGGGAAGGTGAAAGGAGAATGAAGAGAGGATCAGATCCTTCTATCTGTTGTTGCTGTTGACCTGTACAACAGTGATGAATACAATTATTTTAGGGCAAAAGAGAAGAAACAGTTGGTGCATACTTCTCAACATGTTGAATGCATTCTCATCTCAATTATAATCTTAAAATAATTCCTTGATGCATGACCTTTTATTTTTAAAGACTTAGATTTTTTGTTTTGTCCCAGTACTCATGAATCAGTGAGCTGTCAAGATGTGACTGCTGCATCTCAGAGATTTTTCAGAAACACAAGTCCTTTCAACATCTGGCAGTGTGCCATGGCACAGGAATGTGCAGAGACAGGAGGAGGGCCGTTTCTTTCATCTCTGACCGATTGTACATGTGATCTCACAATGGCACATATAGCACTCTGCAGCAATCAAAAAGACTGGGCTATCGCTCACACGCTCACACGCCACACTGATTGATTTGTGTCGTGTGTGTTAAAGCATGTGGAAAAATGAGGTTATCACACCTGATGCTGACATGAGCATAATGTTCTGTGTGTTGCCAAAGGAAGTAAGCTGCATTATGTGTACATTACTTGTAAATCACTGCGATCGAAAGCAGTCTACAGTTTTAAAATTGACAGATATAATGAGGATGATGATTGAGGCTGTATCTTGTTGTTCAAAGTGAATCTGTTAATACTCTGGTGAGGAAATCAGATCAGTTAGCAAGTCATTCTGAAATCAAAATACAGCGATCTGAAATCATGTGGCTAAGACAACGCAGTCATTGCATAGGTGGAGATTTTAGGCTCATGGTTTATTAAAAATTCAGTTTTTCTCGTCCAGTAGGTGGCGCTGTCTCTTACCTGCTCTTGTACCATCAGGGCATGGAGGCGAAGACTTGCACCAAATTTCATTCCAATATACCAAAGCATTTCACAGATACAGGCAGCCTTGTGTCATGTTCTTGGCCATTGAATTTATGAATGCATTATGCCTAAATGGTACATCAGAGCACTCTCAACAACTTTTGACCTGCATGGTATCAGGATAATCCGAACACAATTTGGGGACAGAATGATATTGTGTAGGAGGAGTTTGACAAGTGTACTGTAAATGTGGTTTTTATCTATTGGTGATGCGTCTGTTTTTGTACCAGGGCTTCATCGGACCTCCAGGAGTTGCAGGACCACCAGGACTGGAGGGAGAGCGAGTGAGTTCAAATGTGCAGTTATACTTTATTAATTTCATAATAATGCAAATAAGATGCAAGAAACAAGCATATGCTGGTAGCATTAATTTAAGAAACATGCTGTTGATTGCTACAAAAAGTCTTTTGAATCATCGCTCAGTTTGTAAAATGACAGAAGTTTGTTTATAGTAATGCACTTACAATGGATATGTATTGGGCCAGCATGCAGCAATGTAAAAAACGCCTAAAATATGCAACTAGCCTAAATATCACATGTTAACCTGAGACTGGTGTGATACCAGCACCAGATCAAACCTGTTTATGCTGGTCAGATTAGCGGTGTATCAGTGGTACATGCAGCAAACTTCACTCTCAGAAACTACAGTAATACATTCATGCATGTGACAGACACTTTTATCCATTAACATTGTTCATGAATCGAACCCATGTTAGTGGCATTACAAGCATCACGCTCTGCTGTTTGAGCTACTATTATAGTTTTAATAATACATATTATTATAGTTTTCTTTTTAGTCATTTTGTTTTGTGCTTTTTTCATTATTATTATTATTTTATTTTATTTCTATATATTAACAAATATTGATTGATTGATTGATAGGTTAAGTACTTATAAACTAAATGAAACCTGAAATATTGCCTTTTCAACTACCAGAGTTTTCCATCTAATGTGTACAGTATATTTCATCATTAATTTCAATTATTTATTTCAGTTAAAAAAAATTTTTAATAGTTTTTATTTTATTTGACTATATAAACATTGGGGCTCGAACGTTTGGGCACCTTTGCAGAATCTGTGAAAATATGAGTAATTTTCTAAAAATAAGAGAGATCATACTAAATGCATGTTATATTTTATTTAGTACTGTCCTGAGTAAGATATTGTACATAAAAGATATTAACATTTAGTACACAAGACAAAATGCTGAAATTATTAAAATAACCCCATTCAAAAGAACCCTTGGTTCTTAATACTGTGTTCTGTTACCTGATGATCCTCGACTGTCTTTCTGTTTTGTGATGGTTGTGCATGAGTCCCTTGTTTGTTCTGAACAGTTAAACTGAGCTGCAGAAGGAAACAAGATGCATTAAGAGCTAAATGGGAAAAAATTATATTTCAATAAAATAAGACAAATTTGCCCATCTTCATCGTGTTCAAAAGTTTTCACCCCCCAGCTCTTTTAATTAACAGAGCAAATATGAACCATTTTTACACAATAATTTATGTTTCTTCGCCGCTTCCATTGAATTTCCAGATGCTGTTTGTATCCAACAGTATTGCTTTAATATCAGCGTAATGGCGGTTTCGTCCAGACATGTCAGCCTGACTAACACACGTGGGCTGTTTAAGCCCAAACATTGTGTAGAGAGTTGCTGTGGTCTGACAGACTCTGGAAAACACACGAGACAAGAGCGTGAAGATGGATGACACCCCCCGGCTCCGTGTGATCAATGTGTGTCAGATCGGATCGGTTGGTAACCGCCATCGTCTTGATGTGTTTCAGGGAATTCCGGGTCCTGTGGGAAACAAGGGTCCCAAAGGAAGACAGGTAAACGATCCCTCCTTCATAAGCTGTCATCAGGGGGTATTATGCAAATGAGTGATGCATATTTAAAACAGATGAAGTTACGTGTGGATGAAGAAAAGTCAGGAAAATGAACAAAGAATCAGTTCTTGTCATCTGCTGTCCAGCTGTAAAGCCGACAGCACTGTCCTGGTGGAAGATGTTATGCAACGTATAAAAGTCTACATTAGGACAGAAACATTGCTTTTTTCCTTAAAGGGGTCGTGAAGGTCATTCTGAGTTATGTGCATGTGGTAGATGTTCTGCAGCATAAAAAGAAATATATACAAGTTATTGTACAAAAGTGATGAATCAGGACACTCTACAATTATCTGCACTGGTCGACATCACAATTACGATTAGCATCAATAACACATTTTTTTCTTGTGAAGTTCAAGTAAATATTGTATGACATATATTTATTTTCAGCAATTTTATGTACATTTTATTTACTAACATTAAATAATATAATGATAATAATCATCATGATCATTATAATAGTAATCACAATTCTAATAATGCATTTATTAAAAATTAAGTCATCTCTTAAAATATTTTTTTGAATATTTAACATTTAAGTTAAGCTATTTCTACCATTAAATCACATAATAATAATAATAATAATAATAATAATAATAATAATAATAATAATAATAATAATAATAATAATAAATTAAATAATAATAATAACAATTCTTAAAATATCATGTTACTTTCTATTATTAAATAATAATTATAATAAATTATTTTATAATTAATTAGTTCATTGTTTGTAATGATTGCATTTTTAAACATTTAATTATAAGGTTCAGCGATTTTATGTACATTTTATTTTCTACCATTAAATCGTATACTAGTACTGCTACTACTAACCTATTAAATAATTAATTATTCTTAAGAACTCTAGTAAATATTTCATATTTAGGTTTAGCAATTCTATGTATACTTTTTCCTATAACTGCATCATAAAAAAAAATAACATATTTTTTTAATATAAATAAAAATTATAATAAAAATAACAAATTAATAATACTAATATTAGTAGTAAAATATAAAAATAAAATAATAATAATAATCTTGTAGATTGATTTTCAATAAGAAATCACCTTGGTTGTCCACGATTTTATGTCTAAAGCTTTTAACCAGGGGTGTCAAACATTTAATAAACTGATTCTCAGAGATTCTTCGTGAAGTGAGTCTCCACTTCTTGAAACTCTGGAGAGCAGCTCATTTTGGTCTGATTTTGGGAAGTGTTCCTCCTGAGAAAGCCCTCAAATGTAGGAGGAGCCTGCTAAGATCCCAACACAGATGGTGTGCCAGCTGGGCTCCTGCCCGCCGTGCCGTCTGCAGCAGAATGATTAATCACAGGCATCTCCAGCGCGGATGAAAGCTCGCTGGAAGACGTTCAAAGGCCCCTGGGCTCTCCGAGACACGAGCAAACATACAGACGCTCTCCTGAACTGCAGAACCGCTGCCATTTACAGTAACACACTGATCAGGAAACAGTTAAACAGCTTCACGATGAGGAGGTGTTCAGATGTGTGATCTGACCTCATGGAAAAGCGCCGTGTCTGATGTGTTTGCAGGGTGTTGTTGGTGATGTGGGTGAGCGAGGGCCGCCCGGACCGGATGGGAACGAGGTACGAGTCTCTCTAACATTGATTTAAGTTTAAGTTAATTTCACTGAGAGATCGGATCAAATAGGACTAGATTCATATTTCCATTTAGGGAAAGCCAAAGAGCACCATACATGGTTTTTGATCAACGTTGTCTTTTGATGTGCATTAAACTGTTAAGACGACAACTTCTAGGGTTTCTGCTAATAACAACAAGCATCAGATAAAAATAAAGAGTCATGTAGGTTCCTCATTTTATTCATTTAGATACTTTTTTAAATCCCATTAAAACAGGATATTTTTGCAGGAATGTTACTGTATCAACACCGCTGACAGCTGTAGAGATCTTGATGTCTTCAGCTCCAGATCAGTGTGTTAGAAACCTAGAGAGCCTCGTGAACTGTGTGTATTGTGAGATTTGGGCTGTGTTTCAGGGGCCTGTTGGAGGAACCGGCAGCGGTGGATTCCCAGGCCTGAGAGTGAGTCCTCACACACACACACACACACACACACACACACACACACACACGCACACACACGCTTACAGCAGCGATTGAGGGCTGCTTTGGTTTCTGTTCACCTGTTCTCTCCTCCATTCTTCAGACAAAAACATTCTCTACTCAACATTTTTTCTCAAAACCTGCCGTCTTTCAATAGCACACACACATATACTGTGTACTTTAATACAGGGTTAATTCATTTAACTAAAAGTTGATTAAAATTACATTTTCATTGCTTTAATTTCATTACTTGATTACGTTTATTGTATTTTAGCTGGTTTCCAAAGCCAGTGTTTCTCATTTGCCTTTAGTTGAACTTGAAGTACTAAAATAACTAAAACTAAACTAATATCTGTCTGTCTATAAAACCAAAATAACACAAAAATGTATCTCATTTATATAATAATAATTATATGAATAATTCCATTATATGATAATAATTAAAAAAATAATACTGTCATGTGACTTATGATATAATGGAAAGATTGTGATATTTAATGCACCTTTAGTAAGTTTCCAAAAGACAGTCTGAAATTTCTCATTTTCATTTAGTTTAACTTGATCTGAAACCGGTTAATGTCTTCTGCTAGTTAGTTTTAGAATTTTTGAAAATTTGAAATTTGAATTTTGGCGTACTTTTTTCTCTGTATAGTGTTGATGGGACAGCTAGTGAATGCATGTGAGGAAACATGTACAGTATGTTACTGTAAAGCCCTGGTTAGTGTGTGTCCTGCACTCGTCTGATGTGATGTGCTCGCTGAACTTCATGCTGATGCTGAGTGACTGTGATCCTGGCTGCTCTCCGTCTCTTTCATCTCTCCTGCACGAGCAGAGTTTGGCCAAAAGCAGCCGTTTCTTCGCAGATCTCTGCTCCTGAACTGTTGAGGATTATTAATATCCTCTCGGCAGGACTCAACTCTGTACAGTAGCAGAACAAGCTGCTGAAAACCAGAGAAAAACCCAAGAACTGAGTCGGATTCTTGTGCAACGAAAAACAACTAAAGTTATGCAACGTATTATAACTTAGCAGAAGAATAGTTTGTCCTTATTATTAATGTTAATAAATGGGACTGCTTATTTGCAAGTGATTTTACTTCGTGCACCGAATCAAATCTTTTTAAGATCTTTTAAGTTTTTATTATATGTATTTATTTATTTCTTGCATGGCTTTGGGTATTTTATATATATATATAAATATATATATATATATATATCATGATTAATGAATCCTTCCAAATTAATCTGATTCATTTCTATTATTTATTGACTTTTTTACTCATATGAAATCTGTCAAATTCCAGATAATGAGATTTTTTTTAAAAAATATTTTTTTTTAAAATAAATTATACTTTATATACAAATATACAAATATTTCAATATTTTTTAAGCTTTCTAGTCATCAAATAAGATATTTTAAAATGTTAATGTATTATTAATGATAAAATGAAACTATTTTTCAGTTTTAAAATAATTTTGTGAATACATTTTCATGACAATTAAGCATATTTCAGTTAAAAATGTAAGTTAAAATTTGAACAATTTTAGTAATTGCCAGGTATTTATTCATGTATTAGAAAAAAATTATTAATACTTTTATTCGTCAGTAAAACTCAAATTAAACTTTAAACAAGTGCCAGTAATATTATACATTTACTATATAACAAAATATTTCTATTTCAAATAAATGCTGTTCTTTTGAATCCTGAAAAATCAAATGGATCACAGTTTCCACAAATATATTTCGCAGCACAATTGTGTTCAACACTGATAATAATCAGAAATGTTTCTCGAGCAGTAAATCATCATATTTTTATGATTTCTGAAGATCATGTGACACTGAAGACTGGAGGAATGATGCTGAAAATACAGCGGAGCATCACAGAAATACATTACACTTTAACACAGATTCACACTATATTAGTGTTTTTACTGTATTTTTATCAGAGTGTTCCGACCTCAAACTTTCAGCTTATGTTTACATGCTAAGTCTAAAGATCCCAGAATCAGCTTGTGCTGAACCATTATCTCTGAATCTGAAGCATTAACCCCTTCTCACTAACTCCAGAAGCTGTGCTTTGTTTTTGCGTCTCATGCGTCACATGATTCCCGGTTGGGAGTTCTGTACATGGGATGGTTTTGAACATTCACAGATGGATGTGTTTTCATTAGAATATCAAATGAGTCGTATTTCACCTGCTTCTCTTTCTTCTGTCGGTTTTATTACTGTACGTGCAGCGGAGAAAAGAGCTTTTTTATGGACTGTGTGGGATTTGTTTGTGATCTGTGGGGCTTTCACAATCCTCTGCCAGCTCCAGATGAGCAGCTTTCCTTCCAAACATGTTTCTACGAGCTAAATAAACAAAGAGAAGTCACATTACCATGATTCTGCACATGTACTATATATATATATATATATATTTTCCTCAGTTGTAAAGTAGAATATATAAATATTTGGATAATTAGACTTCCATCACTGCACTATTCACTGAACACTGGGTCTCTGTCTCTTCTCTCAGGGGGATCCGGGGCCTGAGGGACCCCGTGGCTTTCCTGGCATTGTGGGACCTCAGGTAACGTCCTGTCACGATGCTCCTCAGTGTTCTGTAACCTGATTGGCTGGACACTGAAGATCTTGTTCTCTCATTGGCAGGGCCTGACCGGAGGGTGGGGCCTCCTGGAATGAAAGGTGATAAGGTGATTTAAATATTTCTATTATTGCAGCGAACATGTGAACTCATAAGGTTAATGTGTTGGAGATATGGACTAACATGTCTGTACAGATGATCCATTTAGGAAGTGCTCGGCATACACTCGCGCTTAGTTTTATTAGAAATATAAGATTTGTTCTTTTCTGAAACTTTCAAGGAACTGCAAATTATTCTGTTTATGTTTCTCATGATCTTATGAAATAAAATAAGGTTTTGTAGATAAATAAACATGAATCTGGTTTATGAATGTGAGCAGAGCTGGAATCATGGTTATTATAGTTTACTACAACCGAAACAATGAAGAACAAAACCAGATTTTGTTTTTGCGTGAATTAGAAGTAATATTAGTTTAAATAAAATTAAATATTATATATAAAATATATAAAAATATAAATATTTTAGCTAGTTTCCAAACATTTCTCTTAACTTAACACTAAAATAGTGTATTAAATACTACAATAGTGTACAAAAATAATAAAAAATATATAAAAAATAACAATAACTAACAATAAAGAAAATGGAAAATACAAAAATAAAAACTAATAACATATATATATATATATATATATATATATATATATAATGGTATAAAGATAAAAACACACACACATACTCATAAAATAATAATATTATAATATAATAGTACAATAATAGTACTGTATTAATATATTTAGCAATATAATCAATTACACACACACGCATATGTATATATATGATAAAAAATAACCTCACATTTATTTTATTTCAGCTAGTTGCCTACAAAATTTCTCAATTTTTAACTAGATGTACCAAAGTAACTAAAATTTAAACTGAAATAAAAGTATTAATAATAATAATTTCAAAAACTTTAACTAAAATGTAAGTACAAAAATAAAAACGAATTCAAAATACACAAAAAATAAAAACAGTAAAAGTCTCTCAGTGATACTAAACTTACACTGGCTGGAATCTAGACTATATGAAAATATGAGAGAGTTTTTATTTGTTTTATTTGTGTTTTCATCGCTACATCATTCCCAGACTCTCATTTGTGTTATTCATCACTGCAGTATTATTCTAACATGTGCAAACTCATGACTGCTGCTGTATATGGACAGTATGAATGCATACATCAGATCAGTTCAGGCATGTTGTGTTCTGTAGTCTATAATCCTGATGCTGTATGATTTAGGGTGAACCTGGATTGAGGGGTGAGCCTGGAGAAACTGGTTATCAGGGTGACAAGGTGAGCGTCAGACTGTTTTCTAACATGAAAAAGCTTTATATGGTCATAAAATAGTATCAGTCTGTCTGTTGAGGGTCTTGGAGACATGTGTACACTGAATGGAAATCTGCTCCAGGAAACTCTAAGATGCACAAAGATGTTTACATCTTTAAGATTTACACATATGAATTGCATATTTAATGTCCATCCATTTGCATTTCACAGTTTTAGCACATACTAATAAACTTTATTACATGCATGTTTGTCAGTCATACAACAGGTCAGATTTCTGCTCTCAAAAAAAACATGGCATAGTTTATTTTTAACGATTTGGGTCTATTTAAATAATCATATTTATTATTATTTTAGATATTATATATTTTTATATTTGGCATAGTTTATTCTTATTTTATATATTTACGTATTTTATGCTAAAATCAAAATAACTTTTACTTTTAGATTATTTTCGAATATTTTAATCATTTTTAAAATTCAATTAATCAAACTGCTTAGAATCAGCATAGCTCTGTTGACTGTGAAAACAAAGTTTATTCAGATAAAAAGTATGAAGACGGTTAAAATAGCTGACAAATATAAATCATGTTAAGTTTATTAGTTTGTAGAGGTCGATCGACGTATCGGTTTTGCCGATTAATTGGCACCGATAGTTGATTGCTGGAACATTCTGTTATCGGCAAAAATCCATGGCAATTAATTATTATTATTATTATTACTTTTATTATTATTACTACTACTTTTATGGTTTAGTACTGTTTTATTTTTTAAATAAAGGACTATTTTGGTTTTTCTTCAGTATCCATTAAAAAAAATTATCGGTTAATTAATCGGTATCGGCCAGTATGGTCCAACCTAGCTATCGGTATCGGCAAAATCCACTATCGGTCGACCTCTATTAGCCTGTTTATGACAAAACTGTAATCCAAATGCATGGAAATGCTATTTGCAATTAAAATGGATAAATCTTGAACATTTTTTGAGTGTGAAACTCAAGTAATCGTGAACTTCTGGTTAAGATTTGCTGGTGTAAACGTGTGGGAATCCTGTCTGTGTAAATGGATTTGGTGTTTCATGCAGACAGTGAGGAGACTTTTGTGTATTGTTTGTTTTAGGGAACGGCTGGTAATCCAGGCCCGACGGGACCACGTGGAAAACCAGGACCTCTCGTAAGACCCCTGCGTTCAATTCAAACCAATGTGGGATTGTCAGAATACCAGCAAATCTGGTTGGAAGTCAGAGGGACTGAACTATGGTCACCTTTTATGTATTTTTATGATGTTTATATTTGATATTCTCTCTCTGAAAGGGAAAAACGGGAGAACGGGGACCACAGGGGCCTCCAGGGCCACCAGGACCTGAGGTGAGAACCAGGGCTCTGGAAAACAGTCCATTGAACAGTAGAGCAGATCTTGACATAAACTGATCTGAACATCACTCTATATCTCAAGTGATGTGTCTCAGTAAGATGAGATGTAAATGATCCGCACATATAACACAGTGATTGAGAGCTGAAGAAATGAAGGCTCCTCAGAAGATGTGAGATACTCTGGAGGCTTGTGAAGATCAGTCCTCCGCTGAGGAACAGTGAAAGTAAAGCTTCTGGAAACAAACGCTCCTCAAAAGATCCTGAGGATCAGATTTGAGACTCTAATGCATGATTGATGGAGAATCAAGTAAAGCTGAGCTGCTTCAGTCCAGTAAGAGTCAATCTGGAGATATTATTGACCTTAACTTGATCACAATCACTCAAGATTTGACTACAGTTACACTAAAAGAGCTTTGACTGGATAAAATCTCTAAAGCATTAGTCAGACGACAGAAGCCATGGAGTAGATTGTGTGCGAGAGGTTTAACAGCAAAGTTTTGATCATGTTGGTCATTTAGAGGACCTTGTGTAACAAATATTACACAGTGAAACATCATACAATTAGGACATTGTAAGTAATTTTTATAAACAAGCCTAAGAAAAAACATTTCTGGTGTGCATCTCGAGACAAACACTGCACGCAGATGAAATCACCTTATTCAGCATTTCTGCACTTATTTTGAAGAACATTTCTATATTTATTTGGATTGTTTAAGTTTGGTTAAAGATTTCAAAATTTTACACTCTTCTGTGCTTGTGGCTGTCAGATGCATTCAGTCAAAGCCTTATTAAATACAACAAAGCATTAATCACATTCGAGCTGTTTATAGTCTATTTGTGTTAGCTTTTGTTGTTGTTAATCTCGAACATGACTTTGGCTCCTTGCAGCCTTACCAGAGTAAACTCAGAAGTGTGTGAGTGAAACTCATCCTGGCAAGAGATGAACATCTCATATGCTGGTTTGACAACAGCTGGGTTTTTGGGAAGTTTCCCTCTAGTGGCACTTCTGTGTTATTTCATGCTCATAGTGTTCCTTATTATTAAATATGTCCTATTAATATAAAAACAAAAACAAAATATTATTTAATATATGTATTGACTATCTTGCCACATATCATATTTCAGAAATAATGATAATGGATTGTGAAATACATTCATGTCTAATAGTAAAACATTACACCTACTGCATAATATTAATAGTATATGTTCATTTATTTATTTAAATAATAATAAATCTCATAATCGTTAAATAATCAATATAATATAATACAAGAATTATTATTTATATTTTAAAATTATGTATTATTAGTAGTGCTGTCAAAATTAGCGCGTTAACGCATTCGATTAATTTGAAATATTTAACGCGTTAAAAAAAAATAACGCAATTAACGCGGTTGCAGTTTTTTTTATTTCTGGTTGTGGCCTATGTGTGTTCAACGTGCAAAGAAATATGGATAAGACCAAGGAAGGACTTTTAGACGGAAAGTTTCAGTATGAAACTCCGGATTACTCTTCAGTCTGCCACAAGAAACAGCAACATTAAAATCATGAACTCAAATGTCATTGTTTAAAAAAAAAAAAACAATGACTGTTGTAACAGTGCGTAAATCAGACCTTTCTGTAACGCTAACGTTAATAAGCTTAAACGAAAATAAAGAAATAATTGTGTAGCGGAGTATTTTTTGTACACAGTGCCGCGAACTGTCAATCACCCCTGTGCGCGTGCATCACTGTCCTCCTCGCAGCTGCAGCAACTTGCGCTCTCTCTCTTCATCAAGCTTTAAAACAAAAAGGGGACAAAAAGATCATATTGTCTTTGTGCATAGGCTATAGATTAATTAGATAAATGAATATCTAAATTTGTGCCTTGCCGTCTACGGTATTTTTTTAGAACTTAGAAAAAAGATGCTGCAGCCAATGAGCAGCCAGCGGGGGCTGCAGGACGACTCAACCTCCGCAGACAGTTTTTAATGTTTATCAGACAATAAATACTCAAGATTTTGCTTTAGTATAACTTCCGGGACAATTAGGGCCAGATTCGGGAGTCG